>NC_089775.1:6709445-6912683 GCF_040412425.1 Macrobrachium rosenbergii
TTTGTTACTTAAATTTTTTTCCTTTACAAGAAAAATATAATTTGTTTATTTTTTACTCTAGTGGGAGCTGTAATAATTTGCTAAACTTTTATTCATGGCCTTTACAGTAAATTTACAGTTAACTAATTTCATTTTCATTTTATGCCACAAGACAAACTGTTAAGATTTTTCGCCCCCACTGAAGGCTGTTTATATTTAAGTGATACATACGTCCACGAGTCGTTCTTTTTCTCTTTTCATGTATTTGGCTGAATGTTTGTTTGGTGGTTTCCGTCGTTTCCATTGTTTTTGTGGGGACCATTGGCTGAGGATGAAGGCAGTGTGTACTCGGCTCCTTAGTTTGGAGGCTTTGCAGCCCCTATTACCAAAGGACAGTACATTGGAGATTTTTTGAAGGCCTTTGTTGTGGTTGGGGGCCTCCCTTCAGTATTACGGAGTTTGTTGCTAGCAATCTCTCTGCCTGGAGACGGTGCAGCTTCCACCCTTGTGTTTACTTAGGGCCATCTCCTGTACCTTGGTCAGATGCCCTTCCTGTGTGTTTTGGAGGGCACTGCCTATGCTCCCCTGTATCTACACCTTTGCATCCCTAGACTCGCCTGTTGCCCCTGGTAGGACAGCCTGTCTTTCCCCAGGTTCCGTGTGCCTTCATCCTGGTAACCTCCGGAGTCGCGAAAGCTCCTGAATCTGTTTTGATAATTGGTAAGGATATAAACTGAATTTATTCTTCACTGACGTTACTGTCACCAGTCAACTGTCTCCTCCGGCTTCAGACCCCTTGCGACTCCTAGACCGTTGTTGGACAGCCGTGTGCTGCCACTCTTGTAAATTCAGCGTGTATTCAACTTGGTGCTGGGTTAATTAAATCATCTCAGGATATAAACAATTTATTGTACACGTGAATATCATGAGTTTACGTGATTTAGGATTAAGGTTCTCTTCACCTTTCGTTCTCTTCTGCTCAACTTAAGGTCTTTTTTAAAAGTAGGTTGTTTTCCACCACCCTCCTCAAAACTCTCTTGTGGACTCATTAGGTTAAGATTTATTTGTATTTAATACTTAAGTTTCAGTACTGTATTTTCCTTTCTCTTCAAGTGCTATTGCTTTTTTTTCTTACTGTTTAGTGGTCTTGGCTCCTGGCTTTAAATTTAACCTTTGTGGCACTGGTCATAAAATGAGAAAGAGCCTGTTCATGCCACTTATAATTTTTTAAATAGTTGTGAACAAAGTTCAAAACAATACAGGTACTGTATATGCCGGCATATAAGGCAACATTTTAACCTTAAAAAATCTCCCCCAAAATGGGGGAGGTCGTCTTATCGAGCATAAAAAGCAAACCTTAAATCCTACTGAGATTTTTAATGACAGGCTACCCTCCGAAGTGTCGACAGTTGTGTCAACAGTTAACAACTGTCACAAATACTGACACTAAACAAAACTCCTGTAATAACGGTAAAAACCGTAGGTAATTCAGGTGAATCGCTAGCAACACAACTATGGATATTGTAAACAAAGCAAATATAATTACAGCAATTACCGTAGGTACTTATCATAATTAAATGTCAGGAAGTACACTGGACCCCCGGCAATTCACAGGCTCTAGATTCGCAGCTTCCTATTCTCAGTATTTTTCATAGAGAAATATTCACTAATTACTATATTTTCATATTTTCGTGACTAAATGCACTTTTTGTGATAAAACTATTAAAATACTCAGGTATAAGCATTTTGACAGGGGTCTCTTGGGGTTTGAACTATCAAAATAGATAAAAGTGTTTTCAGAGGGGTGTCAAGCATTCACGGATTTTAGCTATTTGCGGGAGTTTGTGGTATGCATCGCCCACGAATACCGGGGGTCGACTGTATGAAGCATCGTTCAAGTTAAAAGCAGTAAATTTTGCAAAGGAACATACTAACTGCGCTGCAGCACGCCAATATTGTGTATCAGAAAAGATGATTCGAAACTGGAGACGAAGAGAAGACGAATTAAACAGCATGGCAAGGACCAAATGTGCACTAAGAGCAGGGGTTGCACATTGGCCGATACTTGAAAAAGATGTAGCAGACATGGTGTGTGAACGTCGGCAAAATGGATGCGAGACGCCACGAAATACCAAACTGTACTGTATGTATTTTTGCACTCAGGTGAGCTAAATCAAACCCAGATTATTTAATAAAAACTGAGGTTCGTCTTATATGGCGAACATACCTCTAAACCTACATTTTTACCTGAAATATGGAGGTCATCTTATAAGTCAAATTGCCTTATACAAATAATAATATCAATACAGTATGCTAAAACACTAAACCTTTTATATACATACCAGGCGGCTCTTGTTTCTTCGTCCAAGAGGCAAGGCATAGTGAGCTTCATACCACTGCCTGAAAGGAGCTGCATCAATGACAACAATGGCATTCTTCACAAGAGTCTTTGTCCTGACCAGTTCGTTGTTACTGGCATTGTAGACTACGTCAATAATACGGGTCCTTCGGGCCTGACCTGTAAATTAAGAATTGCTCTGCAATTCAATGTTCTTTACAATGGAGCTAGCATTACATGTTATTCCGATTCTTACTGTTCAAAAAAGAAACATAACTAACAGCTAGCTATCATTATACTAACAAAATAAACAAAACATACAAGTGGCATAGTAAAAACAAACCTTCAGATGCCCAAGAAAAGTTTCCAGTGTCCAATCTCAGAGCACGATATTTTTTGCCACCACCTCGAGTTCTCACAGTATGGATTCTCTGAGGACCAAGCTGTCAGGAAACAGAATCAAGAGTCAATTAGTTTTCCTTAATATTCAGTTAATATATACAGTATACTGTAGTAAAATAATGAAACATTACAATCCACTGACTACATCTACAACAGGATTATCTATTTTCATCTATCAGCAGGACTCAAACTGTCCAATCATTCAAATGATGCAGGGTTGGAGGGTTGAAACTTGCAGAAAAATTAGGTTCCACAAAATAAAAATGCTCCATGTAAACAGTTATTCATCAGATTCTCCTTTTTTTATAATGCTAAATGCTCATGTACTTTCTACATAGATTAGGAGATGTCAACCAGTAAAAGTAAAAGCCAACACATAGCCCACAGTCCAAGCCAACATATGGTCTCCTCATGATCACCTGATGCTTATCTCATACAAGATTCACTCCAGTTAGTAATGAATCCCAATTTACTGGAGCTCTGTGTCCAGTGGATTTGCCATACTGAATTAAATATTGCGCATTTCTAAACTGTTGGAGCTGAGTCACAGACAGCCTGTTTGTTGGATGTTTTAATGACCCTGCCCTTGTGAGAATGATTTACCCAATATTTTCCACTGTACCCACATTTGCAGGAAAAAAAATCACAATTTTTAAAAGTAAATTGTATTTTTCTTAACTATACAAACCTGAGGTCCTTTACATTAGGGATTGTTTACGGCGAAGCTGGAAACAGTCGTTAAACTTGAACAAGATGGTTAGGCAGTAACTACCACCAGGTAGGCGGGAATACCCGCCTGTCCTGATGTAAACACTCCAGTTTGCCTTTCGGCCCATGTTTCAGATTGAGGGGTGGAATGAGGCGGGCATAAAAATGTAATGTAAAGGACCTCAGGTTTGTATAGTTAGGAAAAATACAATTCTTTTAAAAATTGTGATTTGTTCCAACAGGATATACAAACCATCGGTCCTTTACATTAGGAAGACTCACTGGTTGGAGGGAGGAATCTGAGTGAGTCTCTTGAACTGGCTGGAGTCCTGCACACCTGGGCTACTCCTCCTGGTCGAAAAAGTGAGGAGGAATACTGTGCCTCTGACATATTGATCAGGGTGTAAGAACTGCAAGATCAAATGTCAGACATCTGGACTCTTTTGAATGAGTGAGGAATCGTAACACATACAAAAAAGGCTGGGAAGAATCTAGAGTCAGGCAGCAAGAAAAAGACCCAAAACAGGGTTTCCTTATTGCCAGAGTCTCCTTCCTCCACTTGCTAGAGGAAGGAGTGGAATTGCTTCTATGATTCTAGAAAGAAAAATAGAATGGGTGCTTGATGTGTAGTCTTACCACATCACATGCCAGTTTGAGTCCCATTCCCATCCCAAAGGAGGAGAAGTAGGAGGACGAGGAAGGAGGAGGAGGAGGAGAGGTCAGTCACTCTTGGAATCCTTCTCACTTCCAGAACCAACACCTTAGGCGAGATGCTACCTGTCCTCTTGAAGGAGCTGGGTAAGAAAACACAACTTGTTGAGCAGCCACCACAGGACCAAGGAAAAAAGGTTCCAAGGGCCTGTGGGCAAGACTGGAGGTAGAAGACCAGAGTGTGGTCTATGAGACCATATCTTGTTTCAAGACCGACAGAAACTTCCAGAATGCGAGGGATGGAGCGAGCCAATGTCTCCGTGAGCTCTGGAGTGGATTGTACTGGTATTGTCGTCACCAGCTGCTGAGTAAATCCTTCCGATTGCTTACGAAGCCAACAGAAAGATGTGTTCTTAGACACTTCTTTCTTGTGAGAGATAGTACTGTACTAGCAAAAGCATTGACGACATCCAAGTTAGGAATGTCGAGCCTTTTCAGAAAGTATCACAGCTCCTAACAGGACAAAGTAATGATTGATCTGGATCATCGATACAAAGTCCAAGCAGGAGGGGATCAGGAAGGACTCGAACCTGGCAAAAGATGCC
Source organism: Macrobrachium rosenbergii (assembly GCF_040412425.1). Taxonomy (NCBI): domain Eukaryota; kingdom Metazoa; phylum Arthropoda; class Malacostraca; order Decapoda; family Palaemonidae; genus Macrobrachium; species Macrobrachium rosenbergii. The sequence continues at coordinate 6,714,129 of NC_089775.1, forward strand.
GACAGATTCAGAGTCCGCTACGACATCCAAGAAGGAGTCAAGGTATTTATCCCCTTCCCCATTCGTCCATCTTCTACACCAAGGCCAGGCACCTCAGTTCCCTGGTACAGCAAGACCAAAAGAAGCTTCCCATTAGTAGCTAAATCTCAATTGAGGGGAAAAATGGTACTTTCAGATGGAAGACTAGGTCGCAAGGGCCTACGTTCTTCACAACTGAATCAAAGAGAAGCACCCCTCGGCAGAGAAGACAAGGAAGTCCTCAACCTGCTGAAGAGCGACTGTGACCCGAGAAGAAGTTCCGTCGACGGCACCAAAAAGTGAAGAAGGATCCAGTCCCTAGAACAGAGCTGCAGAGGACCTCAAGAGATATCCAGCTATATCCACTGCTGCTAACTGAGACAACCTATGCTTGCAAGGGAAGCTGGAAGTCTCTTAGTCCTGAAAAACACAGGGATGTACTGCCTGATGAACTGCTTCTTGTGTAGCTACCACAGGAGGCTGGGTCAGGGAGAACTTTTCTCGATGTCTAAGAAGCAGAGTTATCTTATCAGGCTGGGGGAAAGGCGAGGTCTTCCAGAATCCGTCAATAACTTAGGGTGAGCAGTTTTGTTGAACCCCTAGCAAAACAGATAAATACGGAGGGAAGACGTAGACATCGATGTTTCCCATAAAAACAGCATGCCTCACCATAGCGGTCCATGGGTCAGGTACGAAAGAGTGGGAAAACTCAATAGGGATCCCTCAGTCGAGCAGTCTCTTTGTGAAGAAAAGCATGGAGATAGCACTCTGTCCTGGTCACTCGAACTCGAGGCTGAGCTCACCTGCCAATACATCCCCTCTGGGAATGTATCTGGTTAACAGAAGTATCGAGTGCGTTATAGGACACTCGAGTACCTGCAATGCCAACAGATGAAACGGGGAAAAAAACGATCCCCTCTTGTTTGCTGACGTATGCCACTACTGTGGTGGTGTTGTTCAACGAAACCACTGAGTGTCACAGACCCCATCCTGAAATTCTTGGGAGGCCAAAAGGCTGCTTTGAGTTTCAGGATGTTGGTGAGAAGGTACTTATCGTCTAAGTCACACAACTCACAGACAACAGTCTTACAGGCTGTGCCTATTCCTCGATCGGTGTATCAGTGAGTAGACGCAAGATGCGAAGAGACTATGGAAGCATGTTTGAAGGTTCCTTGTCAGTCAAGCATTAGCCTAAATCTTTCCCCATCCTTCAAAGGGGAAAAAAGGATGGAGGACTGGAAGCAGACCTCCTCCATTCTCTATGATGAGAATGAAGATGAAGCTGACCTGTGGGGAAGCTTCTGCAAGATGACAGGATACTAAGATGATTAGCTCTAGTCGAGCTGGCATTTCCCAAATTGGGAACACGGGAGAGGAGTCAGGATAGAAGTTTGATGAAAAGAATTGTGCCGAGATCCCAAGGAAAGTACAGTAGATGCTTCTCCTGAAGGAATCCATTCCCATGTCAAGGTCGAGCCGAGATGACAAAGACCCTAGGGTTTTGCCCACTGTCCAAGATCAAGACAGTACCCTGGCATGTTCCTTGACTACCCCGGTATCTGGCAAATCTCTGAAAAAGAAAGGCAGAACTGAGTAAGGTCCGTTCCTAAGGGTCAGGCCGACTCAGGACTTATGAAACTAGAAATCCGAATTAGGACAAAGTCCTTCATCTTAGCACCAGAATTGCCCACAGGTTACTGCCTGGTGTAGGAAGACCCACCCCTGGACAGGACCAATCTCCAGAAGGCAGCATTCTCCCCAGGAAAGGTTGCATCCAAGGAGAGAGAGCCTAAAAGTGAAGGACCGTGGATCCATCAGGAGACTGTATGGAGGAAAGCAAGAGGTGTCCTCCAGGATCGCCGCCTCTCGTTGCAAAGAGAATACCCTTCACAGCAAGGAGAAGCAGAGAGTGGTCCTAGTCCACACGAAGCAGTCAGAACAACCTGCAGTCGGTAAGACCCCTCCGAGGCAAGAAGAATTGTACCTGTTGAGGCGGGGGAGAAGCTTGGTGTCTCGAACTGAATGAACTCCTTCTCCGAAGAAAAGGTATGCATCTGGTTGAGAAAGCTCTCGCAAGCAAAGACAGCGGCGGCCCCATCGAAACTCTTGGTCCCTTCGGGAACAGCAAGGGTACGAGTGATGAAGATTATTTATAGAGGGAGCCGCAGTCCTGTCCAGGAGATCCTCATCCTGACGAATTGGTGCAAAGTTTTCTGTGAAAGGAGGGTGATCACAACTTAAAGAGGAAAACCCTCTCTGCTTCTGAAGCGTGAAACTCCCGCACCTCCCTCCCTGGAAGTGAGACCTTAGACAGATCATAAGAAACCCTCCTTGGCTACCTGGTTGTACTACGATACAATCCGGGACCAATCCCAAAAGTACATTCCGGCAGCCAAACTCTGAAGACGCCCATGAGGTACTAGCTTCTCCAAAGATGACAGGTGACCGATGACGACTTGCCATTGCCAGGCTGGCTGCTCCTGTCGTGACAGGAACAGTTGTACTGCCTGCCTGAACCTGCTGATACAAGAGTCCGAGGGAAGACTTTCAATGCCACCGAAAATCTACCAGCTTGCCGTAGGTACTTTATCCTCTGCTTTGGGTGAGATCTGACTTCTCGAGATTTACCACAATCCCACCAGATCTCGGCAAACTCGGAAGCCGATCCTGTCCTGTAGCAACCGTTGAGCAGGAGCTTGCAAGGACCAGCCAGTCGCCGAGATACCTCAGTAGAGGTATCCCACGAGTGGGCCCAAGCTGACACGAGCAAGAAGACCTCGTGAACACCTGGAGAGAGGTCAAGAGCCTGCAGCAAAGTGCCCTGAATGGGAAGACCATCTCCCCAAGGACAAAGCGGAGGTACTTGCCAGAGGACGGATGAATGGGTATATTGGATATATGCATCCTTCAAGTCCACCGTAAGCATGAAGTCGTTTCTCCTGATGAAGCAGCACGGATTGCGCTGTTTCAATCGTGAACTGAGTCTAGCGAAAACGGTTCAAGAGAGAGAGGTCTATGACCGGCCTCCATCCCCTGAGGCCTTCTCTAAGAGAAAGACACGGCTGTAAAAACCTGGAGACTGGTCCAACTGAAATACAGCACCTTGCTCAGCATGGCTTGCACTTTTGCTGTTCAGTGCGGTGTCCTTCGAGATCCTTGGACGTGCGTCATTCGGAGATGGACTGGAGTGTAGGTGAGGGGAGGCCAAGGCTTGAAGGATAGTAGATATCCCTCCCGAAGGACATCCACTATCCAGGTCTCGGCTCCGTGTCGCTGCCATGTTGCCCAATGGCTCGACAGGCAACCCCCCACCTTCAGCAGCTTTTGGGGGGGAATGCCGCCCCTAGCGTTTCCCCTTCTTCTTCTTCTTCTTCCCTTTGCCCCCTTTACCGGATTGAAAAGTGGGCTGAAAGGGGCAGGAAGGACCACCTTTTCTAGAGGAAGAAGAAGGCTGGGTGTTTCCACGGGTCCCCTTCGAAGACTGGGACTTCTTAGGGGCCGAGGAAGTGCCAGCTTGGCCTGAGGGCCTGACCACAGTGGGATGCGAAGACCCGGAGGTCTTGGCCACTGCCTGGTGAACAAGCCGGTCGCTGTCATTGGCTCGGCATTTGTCTACCGCGGCGTCCACCAACTCCCTAAAGAAGAGAGAGGCGGAACCCACCAATGGTCCATTCCTTAGGGTCATTGCCGACTTGGGTCCTACAGACCTGGAGAAGCGAGAGAGAACGGCGTCTCTCTGCTTCAGGACCAGGTTTGCCCACAGGTTTGCAGTCTGGTGGGCGAGGTAGGAGATAGCCCTACCCCCAGACTGGCACAGTCTCCCAAAGGCGGAGTCCTCCCCAAGCACGACAGCGCCCGAGGAAGCAGCTACCTTCAATACTGTGAAGGACCACAGATCGAGCCAGGAGACTGCTTGGAAGGCCGCCATGGCGGTGGCTTCCAGGGTTGCGGCTTCTTGCTGAGAGAGGGAGATGCTCTCTGCAGTAAGCTGCTTACAAAAGTAAGACCTTTATCCAGACGTGTCAGGTCCGGGTCAACCTGTTCAGACAGCAAAGCCCTCTCCACTGGAGTGTAGGAGCGCTTCTGACAAGACGGGGGGCTTATCTTCGGCATTGTTTGTCGATCTAAGAGAACTGTCTTGCCCAGGCAAAGGACTATTCACCTGGTCGAGGACCCCTTCGGCAAGCGTGGACCACGGCAGCCCCACCCAAGCCTTGGGTTCCTTCTTGGGTCCCCAAAAGGATTCGAGGTGCGACGGACAATCCACAGTTAAGGCCGTGGTCCCTTCCCCGAGGTCACTGTGCTGACGAATCAGCACAATAACCTCTGCAAACGTCCTCTGTATCTCGGGGGTGCCCGCATCCTGGGGAAGGGGACACTCAAGTCCTTCCAGAGTGCGGTCCTCCCAATCTACTCTCCCTGCAGGAGGGAGAACCTCGGCAGAACCCCGTGATCCTTCCTGCACCACGCGGGTGTAAGACCTGGTCGAGCTGAGGACCGAGCCAAGTTCATATGCCCACGAGGTAGAACTGGGGAGAAAACTCTGCAGAAATCTTCCTGTCCGACTCGTGCCCCTTGGAAGGAGCCCAAGAGGTAGAGGGGACAGGTGAGGAGGATCGGGCCCTCCCACTGGCCTTGCTGGCAGAACCAACAGGGGCAGCAGGCCGGGAGCGGTCACCAACCCGCAGTGGTGACGGCAACCTGGGTCGAGGAGACTGCTTTCGACTAGGCAAAAGCAGTCTCCCGAGGAAAGCAGAGCGACTCGCGCAAGCCGAGCCGCATGCTCGCCTCCCCCGAGCCAGGCTGGCCATGCGGACGTGGCCGGGGACTGGGAGGAGTCAAGTGCGTGGCTGGCTGGCGCGAGCCTGCGCTGTCCTCTAGATGCACCCGAGTCTTCTTCAAGGCCTTAGCCTCTCGGGAAGACTGAGCAGGGGACCTCTTCTCTGCTTCTCCTGGCGTTCAGACCCAAGGGACCGAAACACTTTCCCGGGAACCTGGCTTGGCACTCACAGAAGCAGGAAGAGTCAGGGCACCTGCATGCCCTCACTCTTTCTCTCGCCCCACGCCGGGGTCTGTACGGCGAGAAGTTTCTCCCGTATCACCCTGGGGTACCCGGGTCTCCTTGGAAACCTGGTGCTGGAGATCACTAGCAACATCGCGCAAGAGTGTCCGATGTGGACCCGCTGGCCTTAGACGCAGGTTTTCTTAGACACAGCAGGGGAGGGTGTGCGGACCATGGTCTGGACGCCCTTGGCTCCCAATGCGAATGACCCAGGGGCCAGAGCAGCGGTTCCCTGATCCGTGGATCAGGAAGTGCCAGCGAGAGATCCCACTGCCTTCCCTGTGGAAGGAGGCGGTCCCTTAGAAGTCTCGGTGCGAGACTTCTTGGGGGGTGAGAGGCACACTTCTTCTTCTTTGGCAGCGAAGCCTCGGAAGGAAAAGTAGGAGAGGCAGCAGACGAAGACGACACCTTTCTTGATCTCTTCTTAGACTTCTCCTTCGCCATCTTCCTCAGGATCGCGGTTAAGTCCCCAAACCATGCAGGCGCAGCTGATGAAGCAGGAGTAACCGGGGGGGGGGCACAGTAGTTGGTGCAACCCTGGCAGCATACGCGGTGCTCGGGCCAGCAGTTACCGGGTTGGGAGCATCCGCACGGCAGCCAGGAACATATGGAGGCGGGGCCGGGAATGCAGGCACGGGTGGTGCGCGAGAAGCCAGGCCAGGCCGAGCCAGGGTTGAAGGTATGGGGAGAGAGTCAGACGATGTGCCGGGCTGGGAGACAGGGAAGCGAGGAGCCGGAATCATTGTCATCATCGAGCCAGGGTCAGCAACAGGGGCAGGAACAGTTACATACAGCATTGTAGACGTCACCATGTAGGAAGGTCCCGGTTGTGAGAGCGGGGCCAGAAACCCAGGAGGCAGCAGTACTGCGTGGTGTACAGCAGGGGCAGCCGAAACCTGGGTATCCAGATGAGAAGCCACCGACACAGGTAGCTTAGCAAATCTCAACATGCTAACTGAGGTGGTGGTGATTATGGTTGCCGTGTGTGTTGTCACTGGAGCACCAGACAGATACGATACCAGACCCTCCAGTGACGGAACACCAGGTAGACCCAGGTGTAGCCAGGCCGAAGATAGGTCTGATGCCTGGCTATCCAACCCAAAACCTGAGGAAAAAGTCGGGTTAGGCTGGGAAGTCTCTGCTCATTCTGGGGGAAAAAACTCCCCCCAGAAAGAGAAGAGACCTCCGAGAGGATTTCCTGATCAACCACCCCCCCAACGCCCTTCCACACCCGATGAAACGAATGAGGAAGGGGAGGGGGAGTCCTCACCCGAGGGAGAGGGACCAAGCAGGGGAAGTTCGCAGGGGAGAAACAAACCTGACACATTAGCCACCACTGGAGTCGTCGGGGGCGTGTTACCCTCGGACGATTCCTAGGCTAGCTTACGATGGTAACGTCTCCTCCCTTCGAACCTCTTCCATTGCTTGGGAGACCAAGAACAACACTCACTACAAGGAGCATCGCGTGAACACACACGCCCCCTGCAAGATGGGCAGGGAGCGTGTGGGTCCGTGTCGACGCTGGATCTAAATGAGTTACATTTCTTGCCTCCTACCCCAGGACACACACACTGGGGATAGGAAGGCTTAGAAGGCTTATCAACATTCATGCTTGGAAAAAAAAGGAAATTTCCCACCAAAAAGTAGAAAAAAGGCAGTCAAGCAGGGAGCGAAGAACAACGTCCGTGCGCTACGACGGCCGAAAGCAAATTGGAATGTTTACATCCAGGCAGGCGGTACCCCCACCTCCCGAACAGTAGTTAACTGCCTAACCACCTTGTCTGAAGTACAACGGCCGTTTCCAGCCTACGCCTGAAAGTAATCCTAATGTAAAGGACCGAGGGTTTGTATATTGTGTCAGAACAAATTAAAACTCACAGCTTACCTTGGTCATCGCCGGGGGGCGACCAAGCTCGAACTTCCTCTTCTTACGGGGTTGGACTCGCTTGCCGCCAGTGGCACGCCGTTTATGCCAGTGATCTCTTGATATACCTGAAAACAAGAACAAAATTCTTGAAATGACGTGTTAGCCAAACGTCGTATCAGTGTACTTTTGCAGTTTCCCTACCTAACGTGAAAAATGTTTAAATAAATATTTTGCCAGATATACAAACCAGAGCCTTATACAGAGTATTCCTCAGTGTGAGCTGGAATTGGCCATACAACTCAGCAGCAAGATGGTAACTGGTGGTAGAAGGTTGCATGGGGGATTACCCTGTGGTAGGCTAAGTTTGGGTTTGTATGATGAAAGACGGTCTGTGTGAATTGATTGTTCCGTTTTTGTTGTTGTGATGCTTTTTTTATTATGTTTATTTTGTGTTTTTGTTATGAATGTCTGATGTAAGTTTTCATGTTGTTTTTTTTTTTTTTTACTTGGTTTGCTTGAGAGTGGTATTGTAGAGTAGACTCCCCTTCACCTGAATGCCCATAGTGCTTGGATTGAGAGAACCTGGTTGAGAAAGTGAAGGAAACAAGGCCTTTATTTCCCTTCTGAGTGCTTGCCATACTTTGCAGCAAGTACTATTTACAAATTAGTTGTGTGAACCAGAGGCTGACTGATTCAAGTTTGCAGTAGAAAATGATAATACAAGACACTATAAACTGATTGTTATAGATTTGTTCCAAGGAAATCAAAAACACTGAGAAAGGAATCACAGTGTGAAGCAGGTTACAGTGAAGTTGTGTACAGAATTCTACTCAAAGAAAAGCATGTTTGGTTCTCAAATGATCTTTGTTGGACAATCCCAAGTAGACTTTGAAGACTGACCTTTCCATTTTGAGGATTAAGAAATAAAATTAGATTAGGTTCTTAAAATTATTGGGCAAAAACTATAATAAGTTAGGTTAAGGAACTAAGGATAGGTTTTGGTGATCTACAGTATTAAGTTAGGCTAAGTTTAAGTATAGGAAGATTGTTTTGGTAAACATTAAGAGTAAGTAGGAAATAAGTGTAATATTAAGGAAATAAATTAGGTTAAGGAAAATCAGAGTTTAATTTAATAACCTCCAAAACTGTTCCCATCATACTGCCCCAATTGTGTACTATAAAGAGAAAGCCCCTACATAATAATTTGGCGCCCAACGTGGGGCTCTTTGATAGTAAAGTAAAAGTGGGTTGCATAATTGGAGATGGCAGAGGGAGCAGGTTTGGGAGGTGTTGGGTCAGGTGAAGGGGAACAGGGTTGGATGCAGAGGTTGGATAGGCTGACGTGCATGATGATCAGCCTGCAGGATGAGCTAGAGGAAGCCCAGGTAAGGGAAAGTAAATTGGTCGCAAGACTGGAGGCAATGGGGAAGAAGATGGCTGGAATGGCTAAGAGCCAGCCCGGCGTTGGGAAGAAAAGTGAGAACGATGAGGTAAAAGATGCAAAGGAGAAATTCCCTAAGGAAGGAAAGGAGTTGTCAAGTAAGAGTAAGGGAATACTTGCCATGGTAGAGGACAGTATGAGTGAGGTGAGTGAAAGTGATGAGGAAGAGAAAGGTAAGAACATAACAGGAAACACGAAGAGAACACAAAAAGGGAGAGGTGTGTGGAAAGAGGAATTGAAGAAGAATGAAATAGCTAGTAGCAGTAGTAGTAGTGGTGAAGGTCTGAGTGAGGTGGAAGAGAAAGAGGCCAAAACAATGTTCCTGAGGGAGGTTCCCCGCATAGAAAAGTTTGACATCGGGGAGGGAAGAGATGTGTATGAGATTTTTGACGAGTATGAGAAATATTGCAGGCAAAAGTACGGAGAATGAAAACGTGTGGATGAAGCGGCTGGGAGAGTTCTTGGATGGGCGGCTGAAGGTGTGTTATAGGAGTACGTGTGAGGGTGAGCCTGGGTATGAGTCCGTGAAAGCTACAGTGATCAAACAGGTGAAGAGAATGAAAGGAAGTGTGGTATACAAGAGAGACGACAGGTTCGAGGAGGCCAAGATGAAGCTGGAGAAGCAGTGGGCTTATATGCTCATAGATTGGAAGCATTGGCCAGAAGACAGTATGGAGAGGAGGGAACTGAGGAAAACCAGCACCTCATCCGGAAGTTCTTGGCCACTATCCCTGAGATGATTAGGGTCATATTAAATGAGAAAGAGAAAGATCGAAAGTGGTGGTCAGGAAAATGTTTGGACTGGGAGGATGTTTTGGAGATCTTAGAAGACATGAGAGTAGATGAGGATGAAGTAAAGGAAATGTATGCTGGGACGGAGGTAGTGAATGGAAGGACATATAAAGATGCTGTGGTGAGTGAGTAGTTAAGTGTGATGCGAGCTTTGCTGGAAGAATGTAAGAAAGACCGGACAGAGAGAGGAAGAAAGAATGTGCGAGTGAATGTGGGAAGTAGCGGGAAAAGGAGCTTGAGCAGAAGCCGAGAGAGGTTTAGGAGTGGAAGTGTGAGTAGAGTAAATGGAAATGTGAAGGGAAGTCGAATGGGAATGAGTAGTAGTGAGGGGTGTTACAGGTGTGGAAGGACCGGTCATGTGAAAGTGGATTGCTGATGGGCCAATGGCGAGTGTTTCGGCTGTGGTAAGAGAGGGCATGTGTTGAGGGATTGCCCACAAGTGAAAGAGTTGAAGTGTTTCGGCTGTGGAAAGATAGGGCATCGAGTGAGAGTTTGCCAGAGTGGAAGGAGAGTAGGAATAAATGGAAGTCGCTGTGGAACCTGTGGAATGAGTGGGCATTTTGCCAGGACGTGTAAGAACCCTCGGAGTAAGTGTGAAGGATGTGGAATGGAGGGTCATGTGAAAGAAGTCTGCCGTACCAAATCCCAACCTCAGGGAAACTAAGTATGAAGGGAGTTTACCGTGGTGAGCCCTCTGGTATGGAAGGGATAGATGTATTGCATAAGAGAAGGATTCGTGAGTTGGAACGTCTGCTTTGGGGAACGAGTACATTGTTGTTTGTGTGTTAGGGTAGAATGTGGTGGAGTGGTAATGAAAGCATTGATTGATACTGGTTGTAGTGGAAATGTAGTTTTCAGAGAGGCATATGAGAAAATAAAAGAAAGCATAACACAGAAGCAGGAATGTGCTGGATATGTGACAGGGATTGGAGGATTGGAAATAAAGGTGTGTGCGAGGTCTGTTGAGTCAGTTACGGCTGCAGGAATAAGGCTGGAGGAGGATAATTTTTATGTTGTGGACAGAGTGAATGAGAAGTTTGATATGTTGCTGGGGTATGCATTTTTGAAGAAAAACAGGGTAAAGGTGTACCAAGAACAAGAAAGGATAGAAATACAAATGGGGAATGAAACAAATGTGAAGTGGTATGTGGAGGAGGATGGACAAGTAAGTTTGAAGATGGTTTCTGGAGTGGAGGTGTATGCGATGGAGGATGTACAATTGCCAAGGGATTCGGGAAGTGTGTGGAGTGTGAAAGTAGGGTGGAGGACTAATGTTGGAGTAGGCACAGAGAGTTTGGAAAAAATGTTTATGTTGGAAGGTAGCTCTGCGTGTTATAAGGCGGGTCACACATGTGTTTGATGGGATTATGGATGTAAAGGACCCAAAGGTGTGTGTACGGGTGTGTGGGAATGTGAAAAAGAAAAGGTGGAGAGGCACACATCTTGGTGATAGATTGGGAAGTTTGAGAAGTGTAGTCGATTTGAGTGATAGTAAGCTACAGTATGCATGAATGAAAGTGTTTAGCAAGATGGATCTGGTAAGGGGGTATTATCAGATGCCAGTGGCAGAGGATTGTAGACCGATAACTGCCTTCTGTTGAGGACAAAAAAACAGTAACAGTTCTGCAATCTCAGTTTTGGATTGGCGAATGCCCCAGCTGTCTTCCAGAGAGCAATGAATGTCGTGCTGAGTGGTTTTCCCACAAAAACATGTTGGGGTTTCTTGATGACATTTTGGTAACGAGTAAGACAGTAGAAAAGCACAAGAGGTTGGTGCGAGTACTGTTGAAGAAGTTAGAAGAAGTTGGGGGTGAAAGTCACTGTGAGTAAGTGTGACTGGTTCATGGAAGAGGTGGAGTTTTTGCGTCATAAGGTGAGTGAGTCTGGCGTATGAAAGGCGGAAAAGTTTGTAAAAAAAGTGAGAAATTTCCCTCAACCCAGGACTGTGTGAGAGTTGCGTGGATTTTTGGGACTGATCGAGTTTGGAAGGAAGTTTGTGGAAGATTGTTGGGGAATTGCAAAGTCATTGTCAGAATGGACAGGCTGCCGGAAGAGTACAGTTGTGAGGTGGGATGAAAGGATGGTAGAAGCATTCGAGAAATTGAAAGAAGAAATGGTGAAGGATGTGGAGTCAGCTTACCCTGACTATAGTGCAGATGCCAGTGAGCTAGAAGTGTGTACGGATGCGAGTGGAGTGTCGATGGGTGGATGTTTGATGCAGAAGCAAGTAGTGAATGGAGTTGAAAGGGATAGAGTGATAGCATATGTAAGTAAGGCATTTAGTTCGGGCAGAGCGAAAGTATTCGACTGTTGAGAGAGAGTTGGCTGCCCTGTGGTTTTGTGTGAATCTGTTGAAGACCGTTTCTGTATGGTGTGAGGTTTGTGGTGCGTACAGACCATCAGCCTCTAGTGTATCTGCACAGAATAAAAGGAGTGGATGCTAGGATTGCATGAACGGTGGAGGTTTGAGTGATTTTGATTTTGTAGTTGAGTACATCCCAGGTAAAAGAAATATTGTGCATGAAGACATGATGTCTAGACTACCTGGGGAAGGAAAGAAGAAGAAAAAGACATAAGACCAGAGTATCTGCCAAGAGGATTGGTAGTAGCATGTGAGAGTAAGAGGGGTGGTGACTCAATGTTTGAAAGTTTGTGGTAAGGATTGAATGATTTGGTAAATGAAGGTTTGAAGGTACAGGTACCCGGATGAACTGAGGGCGGAGGTGACTGAAGAAGTTTGCAAGAGACCTGGATGTTTGGGAGTGTCAAATGTGGAATGGTATCGGAAGAGTCTGAGGGCTATGATGTGTCCTGGAGTAGCAAAATTTCAGGTTTTGGTAGCAGTGAGTAAGAAGTATAAGGTGATTTTGTCCGTACACATTGGTGGTGAGAAACCTATAGTGTATCGAAACCTATAGTGTATCGACATGAGGGAGTGAAAGAGAGTGAGCGTGAGTTGCATCTGCAGTGTTTGAGTGGGGTGCACTATAACTGGGTTGTGGAGAAAAAGAGCTATGAAAGGAAGTATGAGGAGGAATATGTTGAAGACAGAATACCGGAGTTGTTGGAAGTGGAAGATGACAATAAGGAAGTAAATGAAGGATGTCTGGTTAGTGGAAGAGACAGGTGTATGTATGTACACAGGAGAGCAAATGCAATGATTGTGGGAGTAGATGTCAGTAGAGGACAGTATTGTGGTTTGGTTGACACCGGAGCGCAAATATCGTTGGTGAGTGCACAAGTAATTAGGGATGTTGAGAGTGAATTGGAACGTTAAAAGGAGAGTGGTGAATGCGTCAATAGGAGGCATAGCAGAAAGATCGGTTGAATGGGAAGTGAGGTTGAAGGTAAGGTTGGGAGAGTTTGAGGTGGAAGCTTGTTTTGTAGTACTGGGAGATAAGCAGATGCCATGTTGTTTCCTGTTTGGGATAGAATTCTTGAGGAAGAATGGGTTGGTAGTGGATGTTGGGACAGGAGTTCTGTTGAAAGATGAGGTTGTAATAGGGAAGATTCATAATGAGGCGGTAAATATGGCCAGGTTTGTGGGAATGATTGATAGGAGTCTGAGTGAGGAGGAGGATGTAGTGGAGTTGGACAAGAGTGAGAATGAATTGTTGACAGTGGAGGCCACTGAGGAGATGCAGCGGAAGTGTTTCGTGGTGAGTGACTTGAGGAGACCGTTTAGAGAATGGAAGAAGGGTTTTGAGTACAGTAAAACCCCATTCATGCCAAGTTCTCATGGTTCAGGAACTCAAACCATTCCGGGTTTCTCTGTGGAACATATTTAGCCATTTTTGATGGAAAATTTGCCCATTTGAATTTATTTTTGTTGAGAAATATTCACTAATTACTGTATTTTCATATAATTTTCATGAATAAATACACTTTTTGTGATTAAACTATTAAAACACTCAGGTATAAGCATTTTTACAGGGTTTTTCTTGGTTTAAGCTTTCAAAATGGGCAGTTCTAAGTGTTTTTAGAGGGGTTTTAAGTATTCGTGGATTTTAGCTATTCACGGGGGGTGTGGGTTCACTGTATCTACAAGAAGATGGCCTTTGTTGTTGAGTAAATGGATGCGGTTTGCTGAGAGATTCGTGCTGTGTGAAGGAGTGGTGTATTTTTCGAGAGAGAAGATGGGAGAGTTGATGTATGTTCCAGTGTTCTCGATGAGTGGAGTAGTGGGGATGTGCATTTTAGTCCATGAGAAATATGGACATATGGGGAAGTTTAAGCTGATCGAGTGTATGAAAGAGCGGATGTTTTCCCGTATTTGAGGAAGATTTGTACCAGATGATGGCAGTCGCATGATTTTGAGAATGAGAAGCCAGAAGGGAAAGTATCAGAGATTGTATGTTAGCCCGCCTGTTTTGAAGCTGAGTATGAAAGAACCATTTGAGTTAGTGGAGATGGACTGTGTGGCTTTGCCGATAACTGCGAGAGGAAACGTAGGAGTGGTTGTTATGGTAGATCATAAGAGTAAGTTTGTAAGTTGCGCAGCTGTGAAGAATAAAACTAGTGAGAATGTTGCAAGAGTGGTCAGTATGGTCTTGTTGCCTGCGTGTGTGAGAAAGCTGGCAAGAATGTTGAGTGATAATGGGTCAGAGTTTGTTTTTAGACCGTTTGAGCAAATGTTGAAAGAATGGGGTATCGAGCATGTAGTAACAACTCCACACATGCCAAGTGCGAATGGGTTGGCGGAACGAACCATAAGGACTCTGAGTGAGATGTTGCGAATGTTGACTGATAGAGAGAACGAATGGGATTTGTTGTTAGGAAGAGTGGTAGTAATGTATAATGGGTCAGTACATAAAAGTTTGCACATACCAGTTGGTCCAGTGAGTATGTAATGAATTATGAGAGGTGTGTGAGAGGTGCGAAGGTTGGATTTTGAAGACCTAAGCAGGATGTGTGGAGGCAAGCAAATGAAAGGTTTGAGAGTTTCAGAGTGGGTGATGATAGGGTGTTGAATGAGGTTGTTGAGAAGGGAAGATTGACAGCAAGTAAGATGTATTAAAGTTAAGTATATCTTAGTTTAACCAGACCACTGAGCTGATTAACAGCTCTCCTAGGGCTGGCCTGAAGGATTAGATTTATTTTTACGTGGCTATGAACCAATTGGTTACCTAAAAACGGGACCTACAACTCATTGTGGAATCCGAACCATTTATGTTTTTGAGAATGAATTTCTATCACCAGAAACAAATTTTTTTGTTCTTCAATGGCCAAGGTCAAAAGATTTGAACTAATCGTGACCAACAGAGTGGTAGCTGAGAACGGAACCCGCTCACCCAGCGAGTAAGATGCGTGAGAAGTATGGAGGTCTGTATGTAGTGAAAAGAAGGAAATGTAATACGAGCACATTATCATCAGCTGAGATGGAGAGAACCACCTAAATACATAATAGAGCATCCCATTAGGAAGTTATCAAGGGAGGAAAGGGAGAAGGAAAGTGAAGAAATAGAGGAAGATAAAATTGGGGAGATAAACAGCTAGTGTTGGTGGAACATAAGAGAATGCCTAAAAATAATTTTTAAAATTAAATTGTATTTTTCCTAACTATACAAACCCGAGGTCCTTTACATTAGGGATTACTTTCAGGCGTAGGCTGGAAACGGCCATTAAACTCTTGAACAAGGTGGTTAGGCAGTAACTACCTCCAGGTAGGCGGGGATACCCGCCTGCCCGGATGTAAACATTCCAGTTTGCCTTTCAGCCCAGGTACAGATTGAGGGGTGGCATGAGGTGGGCATAATAGTGTAATGTAAATGACCTCAGGTTTGTATAGTTAGGAAAAATACAATTTACTTTTAAAAATTGTTATTTGTTCCAACACAATATACAAACCCTCGGTCCTTTACATTAGGAGACTCACTGATTGGTGGGAGGAATCTGATAAAGTCTCTCTGAACTGACTGGACTTCACCACCTTGTCTTCCCTTCCTGGTCGTGAGAGCGAGGAAGGGAAAAACTGCCTCTGACAAAAGATCGGGTTGTAAGAAACACAGCATCAGTTGTCAGACTTCTGGGTCCCTTTGCATGAAAGAGGAAATGCTCAGTTCATGCAAAGTAGGCTGGAAGAATTTGACGTCGGATGACAATAAGGCAAATACAAGCATTGGGTTGTCTCATAGTCATGGTCTCCTTCCTCCCCTTGCAAGAGGAAGGAGTGGGGTTGCTTCTATTAACCTGAACGAGAAAAATAGAACAGGAGCTCCTGTTATGTGCTTATCTGCCTCGATCAGCCCGGTCCAGCTTGTAACGGCATGTCCTATTCCATGCCCATGGGAAGAGAGCCAGGATGGGGAGACAGAAGAGAGGCCAGTCACTCAACATTCATTCTCCCCATCACAGAACCAGCACCATAGGCGAGATGCAACCTGTCCTCTTAGAAGGAGCTGGATAAGCTACACAACTTGTTGAGCAGCCACCACAGGACCCAAGGAAAAAGTGTTCCAAGGACTTGTGTGCAACATCCCGGAGGTAGAAGGAGGTGAAGGTAGTCTGTTGGGACCACACACCCACCTTCAGCACCTGTGGTACCGACATAAACTTCCCAATGCGAGGATGGACCAAGCCATCGACTTTGTGAGCTCTCGGTGAAAGGTACCGGTATCGTCGTCATCAGCTGCTGAGTACCTCCTTGATCGCTTCACAAAGTCAGGAGGAAGATGTGTCCTTAGACACTTCTTCCTTGGGAGAGACAGTACTAGCGAAAACGTTGACACATCCAGGTTAGGAATGTCGAACCTTTCGGAAAGTACCACAGCTCCCAATAGGACAAAGTAACAAATGATCTGGATCATCGATACAAAGTCCAAGGAGGAGGGGAACAAGAAGGACTCGAACCCGACAGTCAATGCCAATGGATTTGGAGTCCACCTACGACATCCCAGAAGGAGTCGGTATGATCCCCACCCTGTTCTTCCATCTTCTACGCCAAGGCCAGGGTAAGATGAGAGATGGACCTAAGAGGGCATATCTCTATCCGACGACTCTCATAGGGCGAGTGCAGAGCACGGACAGGAACCCTAAGCGAGAGTCACATGCCACCCAGGAAACAGTTCCCTGGGAGAGCACGACTGAAGAAGCTTTTCATCCGTAGCTAACTCTCGACTGAGGAGAAGAAGGCTACTTCAGATAGAAGACTAGGTCACAAGGGCCTACGTTCTTCACAAATGAAAGGGAGAGAAGCAGCCCTCGGCAGGAGAAGACAAGGAAGTCCAGACTTGAAGAAGCGACTCTGACCGAGAAGAAGTTCCAACAATGACACCACCAGCGAAGACGGATCCAGTCCCTGGGACAGTGTTGCAGAGGACTTCAAGGGATATCCAGCTATATCTGTTGCCAGCTCGTGAGAAAGCCTGTGCTTGCAAGGAAACTGGAATGTCTCCCAGTCCTGAACACACAGGGATGTACTGCCTCAAGAACCGCTTCTTGTGTAGCTGCACAGGAGGATGGGTCAAGTGGAACTCTTCTCGATGCCTCAGCAATCAGGTCGGATGAAGGCCAAGTCTTCAAGTATTTGTCTGTAACTTTCGGGGTGAGCAATGTTTGTGAACCCCTAGCTGAAATGGACAAATACGGAGGGAAAAAACGTCGATATCGAAGCTTTCACCAAAAGACAGCATGCCTCAACAGAGCGGCCCCTGGTCTGGTATGAGGGAGTGAGAAAACACTACCGACTTGTGTGCAGGGAGGCAACAGAAGGACGGTAGGGATTTCTCAGTCCAGCAGTCACTGCATGAATCTTCGTGAAGAAAGAGTGAGCAGCATGTTCCGTCCTGATCACTCAAACCCGAGGCCAGGCTTGCCTACCAATACATCCCCACCAGGAATGCATCTGGTTAATTGAGCTGTCGAGTGTGCAATAGAACAACACTCGAGTACCTTCAAATGTCGAGATGAAACAGGGGAAAAACGATTGCCTCCTGTTTGTCAACAAATGCCACTACTGTGGTTTTGTTGTTCAACAAAACCAGTGAGTGCCATAAAACCCATCCTGAATTCTCGGACAGGACAAAAGGCTGCCTGAGCCCAGGATGGTGACAAGAAGGTACTAATCGTCTCGGTCACACAAATTCAAGACAAGGTCTTACCAGTGTGAGCCTATTCCTCAATCTGTGAATCCGTAAGTAGACACAAGATGTGAGGGGAATATGCAAGCATATTTGAAGGTTCCTTCAATCAAGCATTAGCCTAACTCTTTCCTCATACATCGAAGAGGAAAGAAGGATGGAAGAAAGGAAGCAGACTTCCATTTTCCACCATGGTCAAGCTTCTGCAAGATGACAGGGTACCGAGGCAATTAGCTCTAGCCGGGCTGGCATTTCCCGAATCAGGAGCACGGGAGAGGTGGTGGGATGAAAGTTCAATGGAAAGAATTGCCGAGACCTAAGGGAAATAGATACTTCTCCTGAAGGAATCCATTCCCAGGTCTCCAGGCAATGTCGCTGCCAGTTCAGAGACTTGATAAGCATCATTTCGTCCAGGCATCAGCAGTTGCAATCTTTTTCTGAAGCCTAGGACTTCTTAGCTAAGGAGTTGAGGGGGCTGGCTTGAACTCAAGGTCGAGTTGAGATGACTAAGACCCAAAGTTCTTGGCCATTGTCCAAAGGACAAGTCAGTGCCCTGGTGGGAACCTTGATTACCAGGGTATCTGGCAAACCTCTGAAAGAGAAAGGCAGAACCAAGTAAAGGTTCAACCCCAAAGGCCGAGCCAACTCGGGACTTACACAGGAGATCCAAATTGGGACAAAGTCCTTCTTCTTAGCACCAGAATTGCCCAAAAACTGCAGTCTGTGCAGACCCTCCCAGGCAAGAAGAATTCATATTCTGTCAAGGCAGGGTGGAAGTTTGGTGTCTCGACCTGAATTAACTCCATCAAAGAAAAGAATTCATCAGGTCGAGAAGAGCTCTCGGAAGCCAGGACACCAGGCACCCCTGACACTCTCGGCCCCTCGGAAACTGCAAGGGTTGCAAGTGATGAAGGTTATTCATTGGGGAGCAGTCCTGTCCGGGATCCTTTAACGCCGATTCAATCGGCGCAAGTTCCCCCTGAACATGGGGGGCAATCATAACTTGAAGAGGAAGACCCTCGCTGTTTCCGGAAAAGTGAAACTCCTGTACCTCTCCCCCTTGGAGGAGACCTTGACAGATCCCATGAAACCCTCCTCAGCTACCTGGTTATAATACAAGAGAATCGGGGACCGATACCCAAAGCACGCCAGGCAGCCAAACTCCGAAAGAAAATTTCATCGAGCTCTCTCTGTCCGTCTCGCGCCTCTCGGAACAACCGAGAGGAGAAGAGAACAGGTGAGGAGAAAAGAGTATCCCTACCTGTCCTGCCAGAATGATAAGCAGGAGAGGTGGACCCAGCAATAATCAACTGAAGGAGATTACTGCCACATTCCAAAGAAGAGCACTTGTGCCGTGGCAAAGCGCTTTCCTGGGAAGAGCAAAAAGTTCACTCGAACATAGCCGAGAACCCGAATCGGAAAAAACCGAGGGCCGGGCCGAGGCGATCACGCCAGACGCTCCAGCTGGTCTGTATGCAGCAGACTGGGAGGCAGGCAGGGCGAGCCGAGCCAGTGTGGCAAACCAGAGTGTCGGAGAGCCAGTCTGGCAAGCAGAGTCCAGCCGAGCCAGTCTCGTGGGCGACCAGGGGCAGAGCTCCAAGCCAATTTGCAAACACAATCATAACTGGGCAGGCCGGACTCGTCTGCTGTGAACAATTGCTAGTTTCCCGAACTCTAAACTCCTTTGAGGCCGGGAGGCCCCTCAAGAGAAGGTTCAAAGGGGAATTCTGTCTGCTATCTTGCATGCTCGAACCCTAAAGTTCGAGACACATGAACGACCCACCAAGCAACTTCCAGCTGGCGGGCAGTATCGAGACACCTGGCGTCTGGCACACTGACAACTGGGTGGTGGACCCCGCAACCAGACACCTGGGTGTCTCGGCACTTTCTCTCGTCCTGTGCCTCTGTCAGGAGAGCGAACATTCATAGAATTCGGCCCCAAGACTTCAAAAATCAGGAGAGGCTGCTTTGTTTCCTAATAGATCAAAAGAGCCAGCTACAGAACCAGTTTTAGATGCAGACTTCCAAGACTGGCAATGAGGTGTGGCCTCGAGAGGCAGCGCTCTTGCACCCCCAAACGCAAGATCCCACAGGAGAATGCGAACTGGTTCGGTCAACCAGAAACTTGTCTCCGGAAGAGAGTCAGTCCCTTAGAAGTCCCGCAGGACTCCCAAAGAGAATCTCTTCCCTGCTTCTTCTGGTGTTCAACCGAGAGGATGGACATCAGGCAGGGAACCCGACCGAGCACTGGCAAACACTCGGGAGAGCTTGGTGCTGGTAGGAAGAGGAACAAGACACCTGGGTGCCTCGGCCCTTTCTCTCGCACTGCTCCCGAACTGGGCCCAGGAAAATCTCTCCAGACCAGATCGGGATACTGTGATTTTCCATAGAATCTCGAGCACTCGGACACTAAATGAGCGCCGCAAGCAGCCCCATCTTAGATGAGGAACCTCTAGACTCAACTACTGCAAACTGAGGTCTCTCGCCCAACTTTCCAAAACACAAAACCACGGCTATGCCAATCGGTTTCCTAACCCGGTTAGAGCCAACGAGAACCTCCTCGGAAGGAGGCAGTCCCTAACGACATCAAGGGAAGAAGCAGCATTCCTTTCCTTCATCGATTCTCGAACCCCTTGGACCTCGGAGATGAGGAAGAAGCAGCAGCAGAAGATGAAATCTGAAGATAAGATGAAGAAGACGGCTACTTCCACAGGACAAACTTCCTTCAAAATCTTCTGCAGGATGGTGGACACTTTGGTAACCTCCAGGGTAGTCTCAGGAACACAATGGAGAGATTAGCCAGACCACCACCAGGGGAAGCAGCAGCATGATCAGGACAGCCCATGCCAGCTAAGGCAGCAATTCGGAAGGCAGGAGCTACTGCAACGATGAGGAACATCACCTCAACAGGACCACTTCCTGATCTTCATGCCAACATCATCTACAGGATGGCGGACAACAACCTCTGGGGCAGCTGGCAGGAACAAGGAAGGCCCCAGGCACAACTGCCAGGCGCAGGAATGATCAGGACAGCCGATGCAGGAGCTAGGCAAGCAGGGCTGAAACGCCAGGAACGTCACTTCCACAAGGCGTTCCCCTCCCTTTGTTCTACAGGATTGGATGTAGGGAGTGAAGATATTCCGTCCCAAACTATATCTCCGAAACATTGGGCAGCTTCAGTATCTAAATAAGGAGGGCTACTGGAGAGAAGCATTACCACTCGTTTCAGGACCAAATATGCCTTGGCTAAAACCCAAGACAGGCAGGGAACGATGCTTAGGAGGTTATCACAAATCATCGTGGGTTTGTATTAATAAATATCAAACAAACGTAATACAGTATAAACAAAAATATAGAAAGATCCCACCAGGAAAATAAGAACTTAAAGACAGATGGCAAGAAAACACGTCAGCAGGCATTGACAAATTCACATCTGGAATGTTTACATCCGACAGCGAAATACCTGGACAATTTTACTGCCTAACCACCTTGTTCAAGAGTTTAACTCAGCCTACGCCTGAAAGTAATCCCTAATTAAACAACAAGGGTTTGTTTCTGTGCAGGATGTAGAATGAGTAAAGGGTACAGTTACTGAGTTGTTTGGTCAAAAACCAAAATGGGTTTTTGATTTTGAGGGTTTGAGAGCCAGTAGGCATGAGAAGTGAGGAATAAACATTGCAATTTGTTTGGTGGTTTGAAGAAAAGAGGTACAGATTTTGAAGGATTTGAGGGGGAGGGATGTGGAAGGAGGACCTGGTGTTTGGAATGTGGGAGGAATACAAGAGTTGGGCGAACTGGAAGCAACACAAGTCGGAGGGAAGATGCCCTTCGACACAATGTGTGTGAGTTTCCTTTGAGTCCTGTTGAAAGAGTGAGTGTAGTGTGAGTGAAAGAGAGTAGTTACTGCTGGAGGTGTAAGTGGAGGTTTTGGAAGAGAAGCATTATCTTTAGGCAGAGTGTGGAAGAAATAAATGAGTTATGGAAGTCTTGATTCCGGCCATGTCAGGTGTGGAGTGAATATCAAAACAAGCTGACCTCTGACAAATACATTAAGTCTCCAGAGTTTGAATGAGCTTGGTGTGATCAGTCTGAAACCACACTGGGTCAGTCTTGTGGTTGAGTGGAAGAGTAAAGAAGAGTTCATGCAAAGAGGCCATGGAATCAAGTGAAGGTCCAGTTCAGATGACAATGGGTGGTAACTTCAAACAAGCTTTTGGGTTTGTCAAAGATTTCCTTTATTGCCCGGATAAGGCGGGTTGCTAAGTTTGGGTTTTATGATGAAAGACGTTTGTGTGAACTGATTTTTCTCGTTTTGTATAGTTAGGAAAATTTTTATTTTGTTTATATTGAGTTTTTGTTATGAATGTCTGCTTGTATGTTTTCATGGGAAGTTTTTCTTTTTTATTTGCAGTTTGGGAGAGAATGTGATAGGTTGGAGTAACTGACTGGCTTCACCTTCTTCCTGAACACGAACATACCTGAGGAAATGGACACTGGCTGTCAAAACAGTTAACAGTTGGATAAGACTAGCCATTTGTTGAAAGCAAGTTCCACAGGGTGAAAGTTATTACAAAGTGTCAAATACAAGTTATTCAAGACATGACTGTCCTGAATGGGATCGGGGCTAGAGAAAGTGCATCAACATCTGTTGGCTGATTTCATTGTGAATGAGACCTCAAATTCTCGTTGGAAGGAAAGAAGGGCTAAGGAACTTGAATCGGGTATTCACCAGAGTTGGATTATTTGTTGATAATATTTTGACTATTGATAGTATTAAGTTAGGCTAAGTTAAATATAGGATTGTTTTGGTAAACTTTAGTGGTCAGCAGGAAATAAGTTAGGTTAAGTATGAATGGATGGTAATTGCTGAACTGTGGCAAATGTAAATAAAATGAGGATAAGGTTCTGTTTGAAAGTCTTCTGGCCACTGTAATATTAAGGTAATAAATTAGGTTAAGGAAAGTCAGAGTTTCATTTAGTAACCTTCATATCTGTTCCCATCATCCTGCACCAATTGTGCCAAATAAAAAGCCCCTACAAGGGGATCATCAAGGACTCGAACCGTGCGTCAGGGACCGAAGGATTCTGAGCCTTCGCCACGAGATCCGGGACAAAGTCGAGCATAACTGATCCCCATTCCCTCGAGTGTTTAACATCGAAGGAAAGTCCGTGCAGTTTGCCAACTCTCTTCGTCGATGCCAGGGCCAGCAGGAAGACAGTCTTGAGGGTAAGATCCCTGTCTGACAACTCTCGTAAAGGCTCGTACGGTGCACGAGTCAGGCTCCTTAGAAATAGAGGCACATCCCATGCAGGGGGCCTGAGATACCTGGGTGGGCAAGACCATTTGAAGCTTCTCATTAGTAGGAAAATCTCGGAGGAGGAGATGTCTACTCCTTTCAGCTGCAAGACTAGGCCAAGTGCGGCGTGGTAGCCTTTCACAGCTGAAACGGAGAGAAGCTTCTCTCAGTGAAGGAAGACCTACTGAACAGTAGCTCCGACAGGAGAGATACCCCTTCCACGACACCAACCACAGAAGACGGACCACTTCCCCTGATATACCACTGCGGTGGATCATTTGAGGTACCCAGCCATCTCCGTTGCTGCGCGACGCAAAAAGCCTCTCGCTCGCAAGGAGATGGTGGATAACCTCCACCTGTGAAGAGGCAGGGACTGCATTGCCTGGTGGTACTGCTCTAGGTGGGGTTGACACAGCAGATTGGGCCAGGGGGAAATCTCTCTCAGCACCTTGGAGAGGAGAGCCAGCAGGTCGGGATACCAAATGGCTGCAACCAGAATCATTCTGAGATTCGGAGTGATCATCAACTGGTTGATCACTCAGACAGAACGGAGGAATGGCGTAGATGTCAAGGTTGTCCCATGGGTGCTGGAACACATCCTCCACAGAGGTCCATGGGTCCGGCACGACCGAACAGAAGACCTGGAGTTTTCTGTTGTGCCGGGTGGCGAACAGATCGATGACTGGACGCCCCCACTGGTCGAATAGCCTTTCCATCACTTCCGAGTGAAGGGACCATTTGGTCCCTATCATCTGATTCTGGCGGCTGAGCTTGTCTGCCACAACATTCCTCTTGCCTGGAATGTACCTGGCTGACAGCTCTACCGAGTGAGCCACGGCCCACTCGTGCATCTGCATCGTCAACTGGTGGAGCGGGAGGGATACTAGACACCCCTGCTTCTTGACGTGTCCCACTACCGTGGTATTGTCGCTCATCAGTACCACAAAGTGTCCCATCACTTGATCCTGGAACTCTTGCAGAGCCAGGAAGGCTGCCTTCAGTTCCAGGATGTTGATGTAAAGGTGCTTGTCGTCTCGGTGCCACACTCCCGAAGTCACCAACTCCCCCAGGTGTGCGCCCCATCCCTTGGTCCATGCGTCTGAGAACAGCAGCATGTCCGGAGGGGGAGTATGCACGTATACTCCTATCAAGAGGTTCCTGTCGTCCATCCACCAGCAAAGGTCCTCTCTCACCTCCTCAGAAAGAGGGATGAAAAAGGACGGGGGACCTTGGGACTGGCACCAATACTCCTTTAGTCTCCATTGTAGAGACCACAGGTGAAGATGCCCATGAGGTACCAACTTCTCCAGCGACGACAGGTGACCAATGACGACTTGCCATTGCCGGTCTGGCTGCTCCTGTCGAGACAGGAACAGCTGTGCTGCCTGCGTGAACCTGATGATATGAGAGTCCGAGGGAAAGACTTTAGCTGCTACCATGTCTATCAGCATGCCCAGGTACTTTATCCTCTGCTTGGGGGAGAGATCTGACTTCTCGAGATTCACCATGATCCCCAGATCATGGCAAAACTCAAGGAGTCAATCCCTATCCTGCAGCAACTGCGAGAGGGAGCTCGCCAGGACTAGCCAGTCATCAAGATACCTCAGTAGATGTATTCCGTGAGAATGGGCCCAAGTTGACACGAGAGAGAAGACTCTCGTGAACTCCTGGGGAGCGGTCAAGTGCCCAAAGCAGAGTGCCCTGAATTGGAAGACCAACTCCCCGAGGACAGAGCGGAGGTACTTGCCAGAGGATGGATGAATGGGTATTTGGAAATACGCATCCTCCAAGTCCACCGTAAGCATGAAGTCGTTCTCCTGATGGAAGCGAGCATGGAACGCGTCGTTTCCATCGTGAACCGAGTCTGGCAAATGAATCGGTTCAGGGGAGAGAGGTCTATGACTGGTCTCCATACCCCTGTGGCTTTCTCTAAGAGGAAGACACTGCTGTAAAAGCCTGGGGACCGGTCCGAGACTTCCACAGCACCCTTGCTCAGCATGGGTTGCACTTCTTGCACAAGTGCAGAGTCCTTCAGTGTTACTTGGAAGATAAGTTTGGAGATGGACCGGAGTGTAGGTAAGGGGTGGCCGAGACCTGAAGAGTAGTAGATATCCCTCCCAAAGGACATAAACTATCTAGGTCTCAGCTCCATGTCACTGCCATGTTGCCCAATGGCTCGACAGGCAACCCCCCACCTTCGGCAGCCATTGGGGGGGAACGTCGCTCCTACCATTTCCTTTCTTCTTCTTCCCCTTGCCCCCTTTTCCAGTTTGGAAAGCAGGCTGAAAGGGGCGGGAAGACCCACCCTTTCCCAGAGGAAGAAGAAGGCTGGGTGTTTCCACGGGATCCCTTCAAAGACTGGGACTTCTTAGGGGTCGAGGAAGTGCTAGCCTGACCCGAGGGCCTGGCCGCAGTGGAACGCCAAGACCCTGAAGTCTTGACCACTGCCTGGTGAACAAGCCAGTCGCTGTCATCAGCCCGATGCTTGTCCACCGCAGTGTCCACCACTCTTGAGGGAAGAGAGAGGTAGACCCCAGCAATGGTCCGTTCCACAGGGTCCGTTTCACAGGGTCCTTGCCAACTCGGACCCCACGGACCTGGAGAAGCGAGAGAGAACAGCGTACCTTCACTTCAGGACCAGGTTAGCCCACAGGTTTGCCGTCTGGTGGGCAAAGTAGAGATGGCTCTACCCCCAGACTGGCATAGTCTTCAGAAAGCAGAGGCTTTCCCAGGTATGATAGCGCCCGAGGAAGCAGCCACTTTGGATACTGTGAAGGACCACACATCCAGCCAGGAGACTGCCTGGAAAGCTGCCTGCTTCCAAGGTTGCGGCCTCTTGCTGAGATGGGGAGATACTCTCTGAAGCAAGGTGCTGCAACGACAGACCTGGATCCAGACGAACCAGGTCCTGGTCGACCTGCCTAACGGCAATGACCTCTCCAACGGCGTGTAGAAACACTTCTGGCGAGGAAGAGGAGGGGGAAGAAGCTTGTCCGAGCAGTTCGATCGAAGTGAATTGTCCTGCCCAGACACAAGACTATTCACCTGATCGAAGGGCCCCCTCGGCAAGCGTGGACCACGGCAGTCCCACCAAAGCCTTCGGTTCCTTCTTGGGTCCCCAGAAGGATTTGAGGTGTTACAGACGATCCAAAGACGAAGCCATGGTCCCTTCCCTAAGGTCATTGTGCTGACGATTCAGCACAATTACCTCGGCAAAAGTCCTCTGTATCTCGGGGGTGTCCACGTCCTGGGGAAGAGGACCCTTGAGTCCTTCCAGGGTGCGGTCCTCCCAATCTACTCTCCCTGCAGGAGGGAGAACCTCGGCAGACCCCCGTGATCCTTCCTGCACCACGCTGGCATATGGCCTGGCCAAACCAAGGACCAAGCCAGGCATGTACACCCCTGAGATAGAACTCTGGGGAGACAACTCGCAGGAGTTCTTCCTGTCCAACTCGCGTCCTCTGGGAGGAGCCCAGGAGGTAGAGGGGACAGGCGAGGAGGATCGGGCGCTCCCACTGGTCTTGCTGGCAGAACCAGCAGGAGCAGCGGGCCAGGAGCAGTCACCAACCCACAGTGGTGATGGAAACCCGGGTCGAGGAGAACGCTTTCGCCTGGGCAAAGCGTTCTCCCAAGGAGAGCGGAGCAGCTCACACGAGTCGAGCCGCGCACTCGACTCCCCCGAGCCAGGCTGGCCGTGCAAACATGGTCTGGGACTCAGAGGAGTCAAGCGTGTGGCTGGCTGGCACGAACTTGCACTGTTCTCTGGTTGCGCCCCAGCCTTCTTCGAGGCCGAAACCTCTCGGGAAGACTGAGCAGGGGACCTCTTCTCTACCTCACCTGGCATTCAGACCCGAGGGACTGGAGCACCTTCCCGGGAACCTGGCTTGGTACCCGAAGAAGCACCAGCAGGAAGAGTTTGAGCACCTGCTTGCCTGGACTCTTTCTCCCATCCAGTGCCTGAGTTGTTACGGAGAGAGGTTTCTCCCATACCAGACTGGGGTACTCGGGTCTCCTTAGAGCAAGCGAGCGCCCGACACAGTCCCATTGGCCTTAGAAGCAGGCTTCTTAAGTGCAGTGGGGGGAATGCAAACCGCAGTCTGCACACCCTCGGCCCCCAATACGACTGACCCAGGGGTCAACACAACGGTTCCCTGGTCCGTGGACCAGGAAGAGCCAACGAGAGATCCCACTGCCTTCCCTGTGGAAGGAGGCAATCCCTTAGAAGTCTCAGTGCGAGACTTCTTTGGGGGGAAGGGCAGGCTTCTTCTTCTTCGGCTGGCAAGCCTCAGAAGAAGAAGAGGTAGCAAGTAACGACAACGACGACGACGAAGATGAAGACAAAGACGACTACACCTTCCTCTGGGTGGCAGTCAGGTCCACCATCCACGAAGGAGCAGCAGAAAGCACGGGAGCAACCAGGGGGCCAGGGGAGCAGGCGCAACCCGATTAGCAGAGACAGTGCTCGGGCCAGCAGCTACCTGGTCAGGTGCAGCTGAGAGGGAGCCAGGGAAACGTAGCCAGGTTCGAAGGCCCGGGTGGCACATGGGAAACCAGGCCAGGCTGAGAGTCAGGGAAGCCAGGAGCCAGAACTGTAGTCAAGAACGAGTGTGGGTCAGCAACAGGAGCAAGCATAGACAGGTAGGGTACCGACGAAGTCACCATGTGCGAGGTCCCAGGCAGGGATAATGGGGCCAGGAACCCAGGAGGCAGTGGCACAGAGTGGAATGTAGCAGGAGCGGCCGACACCTGGGTGTCCAGGTGCGCGGCCACCATCACAGGCAGCTTGCCAAAAGACGACGTGGTGACAGTCGTGGTGGTGGAAGCGGTGGCTGCATGGGTCATCACCAGAGTGCCAGACAAATGGGACACCAGACCCTCCAGTGATGGAATGCCAAGCAGACCAATGTGTAGCCAGGCAGAGGGGAGATCAGGTACCTGGCCAACAGCAGATGCTTCCACACCCAAGCCTGAGGACAGAGTCGGGTCAAAAAGGGAAGCGTCTACTTGCTCCAGGGAAAAAAAATTTGCCCCTGGAGCGTGGAGAGGCCCCATAGAAGATGTCCTGAGCAACCACTCCCATGGCCTTCCACACCCGATGAAACAAATGAGGAAGGGGAGGGGGAGTCCTCACTCGAGGGAGATGCAGCAAGAAGGGGAAGCTTGCCAGGAGGGAGAAACGATACAGACGGATCAGTCACCATGGGAGTCATCGAGGGCATGTTACCCTCGGACGACGCCTTCGAGGGCTTTCTACGGTATAGCCTCCTCCCGCAGATGGGGCAGAGGATATGTGGGTCCTCATCAACGCTAGATCTAAATGAATTACAATTTTTGCCTCCCAACCCAGGACACACACTAGGAGAAGGAGGGCTTAAAGGACTTATCCACATTCACAGCTAAAGAACAAAGTTAAGTTCCCACCGGGAAAAGCTTAACAACAAGCAGTCAGGCAGAGAGCGAGAGAAACAACATCCGGTCTACAATGGCTGAAAGCAAATTGGAATGTTATAGGCTACATCCAGGCAGGCGGTACTCCCGCCCCCAGGGACGGTAATTAACTGCCTAACCACCTTGTTTGAAAGTTCAACGGCCGTTTCCAGCCTACGCCTGAAAGTAATCCCTAATGTAAAGGACCGAGGATTTGTATATCGTGTAGGAACAATCCACTTTTTACCAAAAGCTCCCCTATAACACCACACATGCACCATAGCATTCCAGGATGGCCAGCATACAACTTATGATGTTAATTACAGGTTAATTACAGTCGACTGACAAAATATAAGCGTACATTCTTCTCAAGCAACCAAAATATAGGAAAAATCAAATTCCGAAGTAATACCCCATGCGGTCCTATTACTTAGTCCCACTGCCTTCAGTAATGCCTACAGTGCAC
Organism: Macrobrachium rosenbergii; assembly: GCF_040412425.1. NCBI lineage: Eukaryota > Metazoa > Arthropoda > Malacostraca > Decapoda > Palaemonidae > Macrobrachium > Macrobrachium rosenbergii. The sequence goes on from NC_089775.1 coordinate 6,742,577, forward strand.
TGCATGTGGTGCACTGACGGCACTAAACCCCCTACAGGACCAACCTTATAGAGAAATGCGCTATTTTAAATTGACGAGTACAAAGTCGACAGTTAAGAGAAAGGAGGAATCAAGTCTTATATTTAATTGTAACCATAAAGAGAGTCGCCTAACATTTACCCCGTTGTTTTAGGCCTCAAGAGAACCGTAACCACTAAGATCCTGCAGTAAAACAACACCAAAAGAAATTCACCAAACTCGTTCGTCGAAGTTACTAAAGACCCGGTTCAAGATTTGTGGCCACGAGTTCCGAACGGACAGAGGACGCTCTCTCTTCTTTAGCTTTTCTTTATTTAATCGCGTAAGTTTTCCTTGTTATTTTGAATGTAAAGCCATCTCTAATCACTTACGTAAATAACGGTATACAATATAGTTACTTAGTCTCCGGAAATTACTGCATTTTTAAGGTAAATATTGCGAGATTCACGACACTCACCCATGTTGGATCTCGGTCCTGGGAGTAGAAGAGCGGTAGTAGTAGTAGTGTGACGTGGCTACCTTTGAAACGGCTCCCTTGCTCTCTTCATTCCTCCTTTGTTTGCGCTTGTTTAAGTGTTTTGTTTCTATAATGCCATAAATCTTTTATACGTTCTTTCCTATTTTCAGTTTCCCCCCTTCAGCAGGTCTGTAAATAAAAATATATTGGTTGATCAATTCCTCTTTATTTCCCTGATAAAATGTTGTATGTTTTCATTTTTTCCTCTCACAACAAACATTTTGGATCTTCCCTTTTTGGCCTATTCCTGTCATTTGATTACAGTGTTCCTAGTCTAGTCCTATTGATCACCATTGTTTTTCCGTTGTTATGATACAAAGTTTCTTCTCTTACGTTTTCTTTATATTTTTGTAGATTCTTAACGTTGTCTTTTCATTCGTTTCTCTCTGCCAATGCTTTTTTGTCCCAGTTATTTATCCTTTCTTTTAGGTGCTTACCTTTAAGTGATTTAGTTTTACTTAAGTTTATGTTTAATTCTTTCATATAATCTTTCACTTGCAGAATCCTCTGGTTTTCTTGTATTCATATTGATCACTGGTTATCTCGTATAGGAGACTGTTTCCACTACTCTCAAGTGTCTGTTTCAGACAGAACAGTTTATCCTTCATGTCTCTTGAGTGGCTGCGTACCTTGGTGCCTTCAGAATTGTTCTATATACTTGACTGTCTATATTTAGGCCACATTCGCTTGCTATTTCCGTAAGAGCTTGTATTGTCTTGGTTATTTCTTCAAGGGTGTCACGTCCTAGGACTGATGAATCGTCCGAGTATAATAGTGTCATTGTCCATAATTATAACGCCTTTGCAGGTTTTGTTTAGCCTATGCTTCGGCTTATTTAAGCCCATTTTCTCCATCATGAAATGTTCTTTATTAGATCATTTCTTATTTATTTAACATCTATCAGTATCTATCAAATGAGAAATTTTAGCTAACATTTCATCTTTATCTTCCTGACATGGCAGCAAAAGTATCATTCTGGGCTCTGATTTTTCCTTTGGTTGGGCTCAGTTCAAACTGTTTGCTCTGTGTTACAATATTAACATTTCTTGTGCTCTATGTTGTATATCATCATTTGTCTGTAAATGCTCAATCTGAAGAAGTTTCCTTATAGTTCATTATTTGCCAAACAGTGGAGCAAAAACGTCAAACGCTCTGAGCAAATTACAGATATTTAAATGTATTTCTTGCACGCCCTGGGGAATTTTAGCTCTATGGCCAGTTGCCTGAATATAATCATTCCATTTTAAATTCAGACAAGAAAAGGCTAATCAGAAATTGAAGAAATGCTCAAAATAAAGAAGAAATAAGATATAAATGGAATGGGAAAATATGCAAAAAGAACTGAAACAGGAAATTAAGAGAAGAATAACGCAAGATATCGAAAAGACATTGGAAAAAAGAAGAAAGAAATGAAGATATAGATTCATAGATAACTTTTTAAAGAAAATAATTCTTTATAAAGGATGCAATAATGAAAACCAGGCTGAATCTTGTAACTGAATGGTCTGTGATAACTGCAGAATTTTAGTTTGAACATTTTTCAGGTTAAAACCTAGAAAACTGTGTTAACATTAGACTCTGAAAGCCCTCTAGTGTTTTTTTGTGTTTATCATCAACAACCAGTTAAAATAACAGTAACATATTTATTAAGATCATTTTGTTTTAAGGGGTATTTTCTGTTTAATAATATAATGTAAAGTAAAAATAAAACTGAGAAAAATCTTGATATAATAAAAATGTATTCAAGGGAATAAAGTGAGAATCGTCCCCGCACTTGTTTGTGGAGTGAGCGCTTAGGAACCAGGAACAAACCACTTGATAACAATAACGGCCGTCTTGTCGATTATTATTATTATCTAGTTTAGTCTGAGCTGACCATCAGCTCTCATATGTGGAATGACAAGTCACTAGAAGCCTAGCACTGGGACCTTAAGTCACTTGTCAATGATGATGAATGAAAATAAATTAAAAGCTGTAAAAGGTATACGCTTTCATACTGGAACACACTCATACAATAAATACATTTAAACTCATGCTTCCATACATACTCACTAAAAAGGTATATAAAAATTCAAAATAAATTAGTAAAATCATAAAATTTACTTGTTTTAAAATTCATTATTCTGATTTTTTTTCCAATTAATTTTTCCAGCTTCTCATAAACACAAAATGGGTGCTATTGAGAACGTTGAAGATTCTGACAAAATTTCTTCTATCGGTCTATTTCAACCAAAATTTGATAATCGCTGCAGGTTATATTGTGGACATTCACACAGTATATGCTTAACTGTTATCAAGCATTGCAATCTATTTGGGAAAGAGGGCCACATGGACTGTTCATTAAGTTCCATGTCAATCTTGGCCTATTCGAAGACGTGTCAGAATTACTTGTGTTTGTCTTTCTCTGATATGATGAACTCCATTTTCCAACACTGGATTTTATCTGTTTTAATTTATTATTTTCAGGTTCTTCGTTCCAAATATTTTGCCATTTTTTTACAAGGACTGTTTTTATATATCTTGTATAGTCACTGATAGGGATGCCGTCTTGTGGACATTATAATACACCACCTATACTTATCTCATGACATCGCTTTTTTAATTATCATCACAATCATATCATATTTTTCGATAGACAATTGCCTATTTTCTATTTAATATCTATTAAAAGTGAGACTTAGCAATTGATATTTTCAGTCTAGTCTTGATGTCACTGTGTTTGTTATGAGATAAGTGCTCTAGACTTTCAGTTTCATTTATTATCTCCTTTTTCTTCTTCTTCTCTCTCTTTGTTGTTCTCAGTAGATCTTCTGTTTGACTCATCGAGTTTCTCTCTCTTCTCCCACATGGTGGTCATTGGGTATTTAAATGCATGATGACCGGCCAACGGACAAAGTCATCCCTCAGCCTCTCTCCCCCTCTCGATCAGCGAACAAACTCAAAGGAACGCAACTTCTTCCATAAAACATTCCTGTATATTTCTCTTAACCATTGTTGTCTCGATTCATATACGATCACCACTACTTGCATTACCATGCAAGCATTCCGATCATGTACTCATAATGTTCCACCGAATCTTCTGTATCAAACTGTGTGTATGTTTCTGTTTGAGAAGACGCCAAACGTCTCGCCATTTCACGTATATTACCCTACTGCATTGTATTCATTAATCTGTCTCGAATCTCATGCAAATGTTCATATGTAGAATTTCCTGGCCTTTCCATTGATATATGTTTTATCATTGTACGTTTATTATGTCTCTCACAATCGCCATCTGTTTGTCTGTCGACAAGCACAGATGTCCGAAATATAATCTCTGTTTTGCCCTGTCTGTGTGTAGAAACTACATTGCGGCTCGCACCAGCCAATAGCAAGCTCGAAGATTCTGTGCAGGCAGACACATAAATCTGCTAATGGAAGAATTTCCTGAAGTGAAGCTGCTAAATGACATCAATGAAGCAACACACCTCCAAGGCGGAAGGCTAGACTTGAGCTTCATATCCAAGAATCTACAGGAAAACTGCACATGGAAATTGCACCCAATATTGGCCAGCGATCACTTTGCAACAGAAACTAACATAAGGATACCAAAAATACCTCCACCACACCTCCTCCAGCAGGTTGGAGACCAGATCTGGCCAACTGGTTAGTATTTGAAAACCATATGACCAGTTGGGCAACACAGTACATACAAGACCCACCCCAAAACATGAACCAACTGCAACAGGACTTTGAGAAGAGCCTTGACAGTGCAGCAAATGCTTCCATGCCAAAGAGAACCTTTGGTACAAACAAAACCCCCCACAAAGACAGCTGGTACTACAACTCAAGAATAAAGGAAATGAATTCGAGAGTTAACAGAACAAGGAAGCTCTTCAGGAGACAACCCACAGATGAACTACATGCTGTCTTAAGGGATGTAATGAATCATGCAACCCAAACAGCCAGAGAAGTAAAGCGGGAAACCTGGCTGACGTGGTGCTCACAGACGACCCGTCTAACCCCAATAGCAAAAATATGGTGGTGGTTCAACAAGGTATCAGGAAAGACCAGACCACCACAAGCACATCATCCCAACCCACAGGCAGAAGCGAACAGACTTGCGCAACATTTTGCTGACAGGACCAAAAACACATCTGCCACCTGCCACAAGGGAAAGGCAGGTGACATTAGATCCAGGAGATGGCTAGTTATCAACACAGCGTGCAATGAGCCTGACGTCACTGACACCCCATTCACAATGAATGAGCTTAACAAAGCCCTCCAAAAGGAAAAACACAGCTCCAGGATCAGACATGATCACATACAGCATGCTGAAAAATATGGGCACAGCAGCCAAGGAAGTACATCTGCACATAATCAACAGAACATACACTGAGCAAGTCAGACCCACACAATGGAATCAACAAAACACACAACCAATTCCCAAACCCAAGGAACCAAACTCCTACAGGCCCATTTCTCTCATCAGCTGCACAGAAAAGACTGCAGAGAGAATGGTACTAAACAGACTTGTATGGAAAACAGGACCACTACATCATCGCCTATATGGTTACAAAGAAGGAATAGGCACACAAGAATGCCTAGCAGATGTAATGGCAACAATAAACAACAGAAAGTCAATTGTAGTCTTTCTCGATTTAGAAAAAGCCTACGAAATAGCCAGCGCCGCCGTCATCCTTGCTACCTTGGTGGACAAAAGAGTTAAGGGTAACCTGTTAGCATGGGTCAAAGGATACATGCAAAACAGACAAGCCAGAGTCACCTTCCAAGGTGCAAGCTCAGATTTTCTCAACTTAGAAAATGGAACACCACAGGGAGGAATACTTAGTCCCTTCCTCTTCAATGTACTGATGGAAAATGTAGCCACAATCACCCTACCAGAGGGAGTGGAAATTTTCATATATGCAGACGATGTGTGCTTAGTGAGCACACACAGGTACAGATCCTACCAAAATATGCAAAATGCAATAACACAAATTGAAAATAGCTGTACAGAGCTTGGTCTAAAAATCAATACAGCAAAAACCAAAGCAATGGCAATTAAACATGACCTAAACCCAAATGAAATACAACTCATGGGTGAACCCATCGAATGGGTAGAAAACTTTTTGTACCTAGGAGCAAATATCAATAAACAACTCTCCCCACGCAAAGAAATAGAAACACTTAAGCAAAAAATCAAATGCAGACAAAATGCTATGAGAAGAATCACCTCTCTAAAACAAGGAGCAGTATACCATGCCCTCAGAACCTTCTACATACAGACAATAAGGTCAACTGTGGAGTTGTATAGCACCTGTCCTTACTTGCCTCACAAACACAGAACAAAAAGCTTTGTAATCCAAAACAATGCCTTAAGACTCATCACAGGTGCACCCATGTGGACTAACTTGTGTGTCTTGAGAAATGAAACAAACTTACAATCTCTAACACACAGAATAGATCAGAGAAACACATCCATACTGCTAAAAACCTTGAAAGGTAGCAGAAACTGCCCACTCAAGAGAGAAATCAAGAAAAACATTGAGCTTCATGAGGAACTAGACCCCCCAAGACATATGCTGGCGACCTCCTAGCAGCCTTAAGGAGAGTAGGGATGCAAAATCAAGCAGCCGCAATCAAGGAAGACACGCCAATCTCAGAGTACAGAGAACAAGCACCCTGGGAGCCTGAACTGTTCAAGATAAACTTTACAGTCCTCCTGCAAGCAAAGAAGCATGCACTGCTCAACAGCTAAGGCTTGCAGCCCAAGAGGCAATCAGGAAAACTGCAGTCACAAATGAATATTTTACAGATGGATCAGTAGATCTCAGCATCCCAGCAGCAGCAGCAGGAGTCCACTCAACAACCCTCAAAGGATGCTGGAGGCTCTCTGACAATGCCTCCACTCTACAAACTGAACTGATTGCCATTGCAAAAGCTCTAGAAGACTCTCAGCATAGGCAGGGAAACACAACAATTCATACTGACTCAAAAGGAGCACTACAAGCTATAACAAAAGGAAAAGCAAAGGAAAACATCAGACTTCTATCAAGCATATGGGCAATTGCAAGCCTCCATCAAAACAGAAACAGGAAAATAACATTAAACTGGATTCCGAGCCACGTGGGAATCCAAGGAAACGAAGAAGCAGATTCTCTAGCAAAAAGTGGGTTGCTACACACCAACGTTAGTATCAAAATCAGCCCCTCACTCACACAACTGAAAAACAAGGCAGCAGCACACTGCCAACTACAAGAAGAAAGCAAAGTCAGAAGAGCTGTTTTTGGTGGCTCAAAAACCGCCAAATGGTACATAGACACTGTAAACCTAAAACCACACAATATAACCAAAGACACGTCACGGGCCCTAGCAGTCATAATCCATCGGCTAAGGCTAGGATACCTGTGCACATGGCAAAGAATAGTAGACAATCCTCAACCATGCAAGTACTGTGAAACAATCCCAGAAGAACCCTGGAACACTACCTTCTTGACTGTACAGAAACAGAACAGCTAAGAACAAGTTATGAAGGTAATGAAAGAACAGCTACCCAGATAACAAAGCACATACTGACAAACATCCATGAATTCATTGGCTTCCTATGCTCCTACCCACCACCAAGATAACTCTGAAGAATCCATACCTTTAACCACCCACCCTCCTTCCCTATTCTTAAATCAGACTCAACAGACTCGACCCAGACAACAAATAAAAATCCATACCATTCATCTCTAAATACTGACTTTAGAAATCACCCCTCCCTATCATTCCATCCATCGCAATCAACACCCAACAAATACACAAAACACATACAGACACAAGAATTAGGACTGGACAAGGAATATGGCTTTGGATCACCACGAACTAGCATACTAGCTACCTGTGCCTACTACTCAATTCTTCTTTTTCCATCTGTTGGCCTCTCCCCACTAGCCAACACTCACTGCTATCGTACTTTTATCCTCATCTGATGGGTACCTTAGGGTTCAAAGAGGTTGCAACCTTGCCTGTTAAACCTTTTCATTTCAAAATTTCACCCCCACCAAAAATCACTTTCATGTATCATAATAAAGTTTTCATTAACCTACCCATCTCACAGACTCATCATCAACATATAGTTACGGGCTGCTCTAGAAGCAAGAGCCCGTGCTGGCACAAGGATTTATTTTTATTTATTTATTTTTATTTTTTTATTTATTTTTATTTATTTATATTTATTTATTTTTATTTATTTATTTATTTATTTTTATTTATTTATTTATTTTTATTTATTTATTTTTATTTATTTTTATTTATTTATTTTTTTATTAATTTTTATTTATTTATTTATTTTTATATGTTTATTAATTTTATTTTTTTTATTAATTTATTTTTATTTACTTATTTTTATTTATTTATTTATTTTTATTTATTTATTCTTATTTATTTAAATAAAAATAAATAAATAAATAAAAATGAATAAATAAAAAATGAATAAATAAAAATAAATAAATAAATAAAAATAAATAAATAAAAAAAATAAATAAATAAAAAAAATAAATAAAAAAAATAAATAAATAAAAATAAATGAATGAATAAATATAAATAAATAAAAATAAATAAACAAATAAAGAAATAAAAATAAATAAATAAAAATAAATAAATAAAAATAAATAAATCCAGCTAAATCTAAAACAACATGTACGGGCTGCTCTAGAAGCAAGAGCCCGTGCTGGCACAAGGACAGCTAAATCTAAAACAACTGTACATTCATTCAGTAAGGAACCACCAATAAACCAGCCAACACCCAGCCAGTATGTCACTCAATCCCGTCCTTACACTAACGCCGATTTTGGGTTAGTGGCGCTCAGCCGGAAACAGAACCCCCACCATTAACTGGGGACTGCTTACCTGGGAGTAGTGATCAATTTCGAGAAGTCTGATCTCAGACCCAAGCAGAGGGTAAAGTATCTGGGCATGCTGATAGATACGGCAGCAGCAAGAGTCTACCCCTCAGACTCGTGTATCAGCAAGTTCAGAGAGGCAGCACAGTTGTTCCTGTCTTGACAGGAATGACTAACTCTGCAGTGGCAACTTAGGAGTGCCATTAGGCACTCCCACTCCTAACATGCATCTGTTTTCGGAAGCATTGACCGAGGGATGGGCTGCACACCTGGAAGAGTTGCTGGTTTCAGGTGTGTAGATCCAGAATGACAGACACCTCCACATCAATATTCTGGAGCTAAAGGCTGCATTTTTATCTCTACAAGAGTTTCAGAATCAAGCGACGGGGCACTCCATTAATGAGTGACAATACCATGGTAGTGGCATATGTCAACAAGCAAGGGGGATTGTTTTCCTTCAGCTCCACATGTTGGCAGTGTAGGGGCATAAGTGGGCAGTAACACACTCAGTAGAGCTGTCAGCCTGGTAATTCTTGGGAGCCAGAACGTAGTGGCAGACAAGCTCAATCTCCAGGGTCAGGTCAGGTGATATAGGGACAGTGTTCCCAACACCGAAACATTGTGGAAAGATTGTTCAATCCTTGGGGCCTCCCAACGATAGACCTCTTTGTAACCCGGCACATCTGAAAGCTGCTGGTGTTTTGTTCAATCATGCTGGACCGATGGGCAGCAATAGAAGTTGCCTTCCAACACCCATGGGACAATCTCAAGGCCTATGCCTTTCCTCCACTTTGTCTGATTCGTCGGGTGATCGACAGGGTCGTGATCACCCCGAATCTCAAGATGACCCTGGTAGCTCCAAGTGGCCACATGCCGAGTGATATCTGGACCTGCTAGCCGTACTTTCCGAGGCACCGAGAGAGATTCCCCCTTGGCACAACCTGCTGTGCCAGCCATATGTAGAGAGATATCACCAGGCTGTGAGAGGACTGTTGCTTCACGGCTGGAGACTATCTGGTGTCTCTTGCGAGCGAGAGGTTTTTTCTTGCCGCACAGCAACAGAGATGTTTGGACACCTTCGTAAATCCTCTGCGGCTGTGTACCAGGGGAAATGGGCCATCTTGCGCGGTTGGTGTCGTCGCTGGGGTATCTCTCTGGTCGGAGCTACTCTTCAGCAGGCAGCGGACTTTCTACTCTTTCTTCGCCGAGAGAAGCTTCTCTCTGTCTCAGCCATTAAGGGCTACAGAGCTGCCCCAGGGCAAGTCCTTCGCTTGAAGGGTATCGATCTCTCGTCCACGTGAGAGATCTCTATGCTGTTGAGAAACTTTAAACAGTCTTGCTCTCCCAGGGGAGCCTTTAGAGAGGCACCTCTCGACTACTACTAATTACTTCCCTTCCTTCATCGAGAAAATAAAGAGGAATTGATAGCTAACATTCTTCTATTTGTAGATCTATCGAAGGAAGGAATTGAAGACGGGAAGGAATTTACAAAAGACGTGTGGGATTACAGTTACAATAACCTTAAACAAACACAAGAAAAGGAGGAATAGAACGAGCAAGGGAGCCGTTTCAAAGCCAGATCTGTTTTAATGCTACTATTACTACTACTTGTTAGTATTACAATGTCAAGATAATCTTAAAAATCTATAGAAAATATAAGGAAAACATAGAAGAAGAAATCTGGTATGATAACACTTAAAAAAACCATGCTGATCAGTTGGGCTAGGTTAGGCACACTAGAATTCAAAGATAGGAAGAAATAACTGAAAACTTATGATATTTATTACTTTATTGTTCAGGATATGGTGTCATTAGAGAAAGATATATATACAGTAGGTTCGTGCTGCAGCCATATAAAAAAAATGGAGTAATTGATCGCTAAGATCCTTCTATTTTCAGATCCATCAAATGAAGAAATTAGAAATGGGAAGGAATTTGTAAAAGATATGGTGTCAAAGAAATAATGAACAAACACAAGCAGAGGAGGGAAAGAACGAACAAGGGAGGAGCCGTTACAAAGACATTTCCTGTCTATTACTACTACTCCTACTACTACTACCTACTCGGCGTCTTCATTACAATTACACTCGTCATTACCTACTCATTAATGTGTTAATTCATAGAAACGGATCCATAACGTGATTTGCGGTTGTGTTTAAGGTGAGACAATATTGTGGACGTTATTTAAGTGGTATGGAAATAGGCCTCCTGCTGAAAGATGATGTCCTGCAAACCATCTGAAGAACTTTGGTGTATTTCGCATGAATTTTTATGGTGGTCTAGGAGAAAGAGAGAGAGAGAGGGAGAGGGAAAGGAGGAGAAAAAGAGAGAAAGAGTGAGGGAGAGAAAGGAGGAGAAAAAGAGAGAAAGAGTGAGGGAGAGAAAGGAGGAGAAAAAGAGAGAAAGAGTGAGGGAGAGAAAGAGGAAAAAAAGAAGAAAGAGAGAGAGAGAAAGGAGGAGAGAAAGAGAGAAAAAGGAGGAGAGAGAGTGTTTGGAGAGAAAGATGAAGAGAGAGAGAGAGAGAAAGGAGGAGAGAGAGTGAGAGAGAGAGAGGAGGAGAGAGAGAGAGAGAGAGAAAGAGGAGAGAGAGAAAAGGAGGAGAAAAAAGAGAGATAGCGTGAGGAGAGAGAGAAAGGAGGAGAAAAGAGATAGGAGAGAGAGAGAGAGAGAGAGAAAGGAGGAGAGAGAGAGATAGGAGGAGAGAGAGAGAGAGAGAAAGGAGGAGAGAGAGAAAGTGAGGGAGAGAGATTGAGGAAAAGAAAGAAGGCAAGAGAGAGAGAGAAAGCTCCCTAACTCATATGACCTAGCTTTAGTAATTTAAGCTACTATTTGTTCCGACACGATATACAAACCCTCTGTCCTTTACATTAGGGATTACTTTCAGGCGTAGGCTGGAAACGGCCGTTGAACTTCAAACAAGGTGGTTAGGCAGTTAACTATTGTCCAGGAGGCGGGAGTACCGCCTGCCCAGATGTAAACATTCCAATTTGCTTTCGGCCGTCGTAGCGCTCGGACGTTGTTCTTCGCCGCTCTCTGCCTGACTGCTCTTTTTGTCATCATTTTGGTGGGAAACTTACTTTTTTGTTTTGATCATGGACAAACCAACCAAGCCTTCCTGTCCCCAGCGTGTATGTTCCGGGGTGGGAGGGAAAAATGTAACTCTTTTCGATCTAGCGTTGATGCGGACCCACACACTCTCTGCCCATCTTGCAGGGGGCGTGTGTGTTCGCGTGACGCTCCCTGTACTAAGTGTTGTTTGTGGTCCCCCGGGCAATGGAGGAAGTTCGAGGGGAGGAGACGTTACCATCGTAAGCATACCAAAGAGTCGTCCGAGGGAAATACGCCCCGACGACTCCAGTGGTGGCGAACGTGTCGGGTTCGTTTCTCCCTCCCGGCGAACTTCTTCTTGCTCCCTCTCCCTCAGGTGAGGACTCCCCCTCCCCTTCCTCTTTTGTTTCATCGTTTGTGGAAGGGCGCGGGGGAGAGTTGGACCGGGACATCCTCTCAGAGGTCTCTTCCCGTTCTGGAGGGGAGTTTCTTCCTCCAGAGCGAGTGGAGGCTTCCCGCTCTAACCCGACTTTTGCTTCAGGTCTCGGGCTGGATAGCCAGGCTACGGACTCGGCTTCAACCTGGCTACACCTGGGCCTACCTGGCACGTCACTGGAGGGACTGGCACCTCATCTCTCCACCACTCCGGTGACCACTCACTCGGCAACGACAGTCACTACAACGGCTGTCACCATGTCCAGGTTTGCGCAGCTTCCAGTATCGGTAGCCTCACATCTAGATACACAGGTCTCGGCTTCCACTGCCGTACAACACGCAGTACCTCTGCTGCCTGGCTTCCTGGCCCCTTTCACGCGAGGAGGCCCTGCCTACATGGTGACGTCATCCTTCCCGTACGTGACTGTTGCTGGCCCCGTTGCTGACCCTGGCTCATCCACGGCCACAGTTCCTCGATTCACGTTCCAGCCCGGCCCTTCATCTGTTCCTCTCCCCATTCCATCGACTCTAGCGCGGCCTGACATGACTACCCACGCGGGAGGGGCGGCGCCTGCATTCCCGGCCCCTCCCACTTTGGTTGGTGGCCGACGCGCGGTTGCTCCCACCCAGGTAAGTGTTGGTCCGAGCTCCGAGGTCTCTTCCCGGGATGTGCCTTCTGCTGCAGCCCCTCCTGCCGTTCCTGAGTCTTCAACTGTGCCCGCCTGGTTTGGGGACTTAACAGCGATCCTGAGGCAGATGGTGAAGAAGAAGAAGAAGAAGTCTAGGAAGGTGTTGTCATCTTCGTCTTTGTCTTCATCATCGTCATCGTCTTCGTCTGCTGCCTCTTCTGCTTCTCCCCCCCCCAAGAAACCTCGCACCGAGGCTTCTAAGGGTCTGCTTCCTTCCACAGGGAAGAAGGCAGTGGGATCTCACGTTGGCTCTTCCCGATCCTCAGATCAGGGAACCGCTGCCCTGGCCTCTGGGTGAGCCGCATTGGGAGCCAATGGCGTGCAGACCAAGGTCTGCACCCCCAGCTGTGCCTAAGAAACCTCCTGCTTTAAAGGCCAGCGAGTCAGCGTCGGACACTCGTTCGCGAGTTGCTCCGAGTACCTGGGTCCCCAAGGAGACCCGGGTACCCCAGTCTGATACGGGAGAAACTCCTTGCTGTATGGACCAGGGCGTGGGGCGAGAGAAAGAGCCGGGGCATGCAGGTGCCCCGACTCTTCCTGCTGGCACTACTGTGAGTGCCAAGTCAGGTTATCGGGATAGCACTTCAGCCCCTCGGGGCCGAACGCCAGGAGAGGTGGAGAAGAGGTCCCCTGCTCAGTCTTCTCGAGAGGCTACAGCCTCGAAGAAGACTGTGACGCGTGCAGAGGACAGTGCAAGCTCGCGCCAGCCAGCAGCGCGCTCAACTCCTCCCAGTCCCCGGCCACGTCCACGCGGCCAGCCTGGCTCGGGGGAGGCTCTCGCGTGGCTTGGCTCTCGCGAGCCGCTCCGCTCTCCTCGGGAGATTGCTTCTCCAAGGCGAAAGCAGTCTCCTCGACCTGGGCTGCCGTCACCAACGCGGGTTGATGACCGCTCCTGGCCCGCTGCCTCTGTTGGTTCTGCCAGCAAAGCCAGTGGGAGCGCCCGATCCTCCTCGCCTGTCCCCTCTGCCCCTTCGGCTTCTTCCAGGGGGCGCGAGTCGGACAGACAGAACTCCGGCGAGTTGTCTCCCCAGAGTTCTACCTCGTGGGCGTACGAACCTGGCTTGGTCCTTGGCTTGACCAGGTCTTATGCTCGCGTGGTCCAGGAAGGATCACGGGGGTCTGCCAAGGTTCTCCCTCCTGCAGGGAGAGTAGATCGGGAGGAACGCACCCTGGAAGGACTCTGCCCCAGGATGCAGACACTCCTGAAATACAGAGGACTTTTGCAGTGGTTATCGCGCTGATTCGTCAGCACAATGACCTCAGGGAAGGGACCATGGCTTCTTCTGTGGATCGTCCGTCGTGCCTCGACTCCTTTTGGGGACCTAAGAAGGAACTCAAGGCTTCGGTGGGGCTACCGTGGTCCACGCTTGCCTAGGGGATCCTCGATCAGGTGAACAGTCTTGTGTCTGGGCAAGCTTCTTCCCCCTCCTCTGTCTCGCCAGAAGTGCTTCTATACTCCAGTTGGAGGGGCGTTGCTGACCAAGCAGGTTGACCCGGACCTGACTCGTCTGGATCCAGGTCTGACGTTGCAACAACTTACTGGTGAGAGTATCTCCCTCTCCCAGCAAGAAGCTGCAACCCTGGAAGCCACCACCATGGCGGCCTTCCAAGCAGTCTCCTGGCTCGATCTGTGATCCTTCACAGTATCGAGGGTAGCTTCTTCCTCAGGTGCTATCGTACCTGGGGAGGACTCCGCCTTTGGGAGACTGTGCCAATCTGGGGGAAGGGCTATTTCCTACCTCGCCCACCAGACTGCGAACCTGTGGGCAAACCTGGTTCTGAAGCGAAGAGACGCCGTTCTCTCTCGTTTCTCCAGGTCTGTAGGTCCTGAATCAGCAATCGCTCTCAGGAATGGACCGTTTCTGGGTTCCTCCTCTCTCTTCCCTAGAGAGCCGGTGGATGCCGTGGTAAACAAACACCGTGCCGATGACAGCGACCGGCTTGTCCACCAGGCAATGGCCAAGACCTCCGGGTCTTTTCATCCCACTGCAGCCAGGTCTTCGGGCCAGGCTGGCGCTTCTTCGGCCCCTAAGAAGTCCCAGTCTTCGAAGGGGACTTGAGGAAACACCCAGCCTTCTTCTTCCTCGTGAAGGGGGGTCCTTTCCACCCTTTTCAGCCCACTTTCCAAGCCGGTAAAGGGGGCAAAGGGAAGAAGAAGAAGGGGAAACGCTAGGGGTGGCGTTCCCCCCCAAAAGCTGCCGAAGGTGGGGGTGCCTGTCGAGCCATTGGGCAACATGGCAGCGACATGGAGCCGAGACCTGGATAGTGGACGTCCTTCGGGAGGGATATCTACTACCCTTCGAGTCTCGACCTCCCCTCACCTACACTCCGGTCCATCTCCAAACCTACGTTCCAGGATCATCAGAAGGACACCGCACTACAGCAAGAAGTGCAAGCCATGCTGAGCAAGGGTGCTGTAGAAGTCGTGTCGGACCAGTCCCCAGGCTTTTACAGCCGTGTCTTTCTCGTGGAGAAAGCCTCAGGGGATGGAGACTGGTCATAGACCTCTCTCCCCTGAACCGTTTCGTTCGCCAGACTCGGTTCACGATGGAAACAGCGCAATCCGTGCTGGCCTCCATCATGGAGAACGACTTCTTACTTATGGTGGACCTGAAGGATGCATATTTCCAAATACCCATCCACCCAACCTCTCGCAAGTACCTCCGCTTTGTCCTCGGGAGACGGTCTTCCAATTCAGGGCACTTTGTTTTGGGTGTTCATGAGTCAACCGCTTCCCAGGTGTTCCTGAAAGTATTCTCCAGGGTGTCAGCTTGGAGCCCACTTGCACGGATCCAGGTAAATCTGGAGAAGTCAGATCTCACCACCAAGCAGAGGATAAAGTACCTGGGCATGCTGACTGAGGTATCTCAACGACTGGCAAGTTCAGGCAGGCGGGCTGTTCCTGTCAACACAGGAGCAACCAGCCCGGCAATGGCAAGTCGTCATTGCTACAGGACAGGGATCATGCTCCTCAAGTTTTGCTAAGGGGTCTAGGGATCGTGGTAAATCTCAAGAAGTCAGATCTCCCCCTCCGACCCTTCTGCAGAGGATAAAGTACCTGGGCATGCTGATAGACACGGGCAGCGAAACCTCTTTCCATCTTGGACTCTCGTATCAGCAAGTTCAGACTGGCAGCACAACTGTTCCTGTCAGGGGACAGGAGCAGCCAGCCATCAGGCAATGGCAAGCCTTCATTGGTCATTCCAGGCAAGAGGAATGTCGTGGCAGACAAGCTCAGCCGCCAGAACCAGGTGGTAGGGACGGAATGGTCCCTCCACCAGGAGAGCGGAAAGGCTGTTCAACCTGTGGGGGCGTCCAGCCATCGATCTGTTCGCCATCTGGCACAACAGAAAGCTCCAGGTCTTGTGTTCTGTCGTGCCAGACCCATGGGCCGCTGCAGATGACGCTTTCCAGCATCCGTGGAACAACCTCGACGTGTACGCCTTCCCGCCATTCTGTCTGATTCGCCGAGTAGTCAGCCAAGTGATGATCACCCCGAATCTCAGAATGATTCTGGTGGCACCCAAATGGCCCCAAGCCGTTTGGTATCCGGACCTGCTAGCTCTTTTCTCTGAGGCGCCAAGAGATTCCCCCCTGGCCCAACCTCCTGCGTCAACCTCATGCAGAGCGGTTCGACCTGGCAGTGCATTCCCTGTGTCTTCACGGCTGGAGGTTATCCACCATCTCTTGCAAGCAAGAGGCTTTTTGCGCTGCGAGCAACAGAGATGGCAGGATACCTCAGACGATCCTCCGTAGCGGTATACCAGGAAAGTGGTCCGTCTTCTGTGGTTGGTGTCGTCAAGGTGTATCTCTCCGATCGGAGCCTTCTGTTCAGCAGGTCGAGAGGACTTCTCCGTTTTCCTTAAAGCTGAGAGAAGCTCTCTCTTTCGTTTCAGAGAAGCTTCAAAAGGTCTTGCCCACCCGGGGATCTTAGGCCCCCTGCGTAGGATGTGACTCTCGGCCTGAGGAGCCTGACTCGTGCACCGTATGAGCCTTTACGAGAGTCGTCAGACAGGGATTTGACCCTCAAGACCGTCTTCCTGCTAGCCCTGGCATCGGCGAAGAGAGTTGGCGAACTTCACAGACTTTCCTTTGATGTTAAACACTCAAGGGGATGGGGATCAGTTACGCTCGATTTCATCCCGGATTTCGTAGCGAAGACTCAGAATCCTTTGGTCCCTGACACACGGTTTGAGTCCTTCACGATCCTCCCTTGAGGACTTTGTAGGTAATGAACCAGACGAGATGCTACTGTGTCCTGTTAGAGTGCTGCGGCGCAATCTGAAGGGGACTCGACACCTCTGGCCTTAGTGTCGATGACTCTTCATTAGTACTGGCTCGACCAAGAAAGAAGTGTCCAAGAACACCATCTCTTTCTGGCTTCGTGAGACGATAAGGAGAGCGTACTCTGCTGCAGGAGAAGACGACACCAGTACGCTTTGTCCGAGAGCTCACTAGGTCCGCAGCATTGGTCCGTCCCTTGCATTCCGGAAGAATATGTCGGTAGCACAGGTGCTGAAGGCAGGAGTGTGGTCCCAGCAGACTACCTTCACCTCCTTCTACCTCCGGGATGTTGCACACAATCCTTGGACACTTTTTCCTTGGGTCCTGTGGTGGCTGCTCAACAGTTGTGTAGCTTATCCAGCTCCTCTAACAGGACAGGTTGCGTCTCGCCTAAGTTGTACGGTTTTGATTGGGAGAATGAATGTGGAGTGACTGGCCTCTCTTCCTTCTCCCCACCCTGGCTCTCTTCCCACGGGCAGGGAGTGAACATGCCGTTACAAGCTGGATCTGGCGGTCGATGCAGGTAAGCACATAACGGGAGCTCCCGTTCTTTCTTCCGTTCAGGTTGATAGAAGCAACCCCACTCCTTCCTCTTGCAAGGGGAGGAAGGAGACCATGACTTTGAGACAAACCCAATGCTTGTATTTGCCTTATTGTCATCCGATGTCAAATTCTTCCTAGCCTACTTTGCATGAACTGACGTTTCCTCTTTCATGCAAAGCGACCCAGAAGTCTGACACCTGATCCTGCGTTTCCTACAACCCGATCTTTTGTCAGAGGCAGTTTTTTCCCTTCCTCGCTCTCATGACCAGGAGGGGAAGACAAGTCAGTCAGTCAGTTCATAGAGACTTAATCAGATTCCTCCCTCCAGTCAGTAAGTCTCCTAATGTAAAGGACCGAGGGTTTGTATAGTTAGGAAAAATACATTTTGTACATGCAACTTACCCGGCAGATATATACTTAGCTATAGTCTCCGATGTTCCCGACAGAAATTCAAATTTCAGCGGCACATGCGACAGGTAGGTCAGGTGATCTACCATTCCCGCGCTGGGTGGCGGGAATAGGAACCATTCCCATTTTCTAATCAGATTTTCTCTGTCGCTGGTTCGGCAACATCTGTTGTTGGTTCCTCCTGCTTGATTTTCATTTTTGCTTGCTAAGGATTATTTTGGACTGACCTTTGGTGACGTATTGGATCTTTGGCTTGGCATACGCTTTTGTGGATTGTTTTTGAATTTGGCTTAGGATTTTTCTTTAAGGATGTCTGATCAGAATGTTGCACCTGTTTTTCTTGTGTGTGTTAGACCTGATTGTAAGGTGAGACTACCCCAAGCTTGGTAGATCCTCACACTGTATGTATGAGGTGTCGGGAATGACTGCTGTATTGATAATACTTGTACTGAATGTGAGAATCTGACTGAACAAGAATGGAAGGCTTTGAGTGCTTATGTAACGTAAGCTGGAGAAGGATAGAGCTAGGAAGGCTTCTTCTAGGAGCTCTAGTAGGTCTCTCTCTAAGGAGGTGAAGTAGACCCTAATATTCTTGCAGATTCTCCTGTCACTCCTTTGGTTTCAGCACCTTCACCCTTCATCGAACCTGCGGATTCGTCGTCTGAGATGGCTGCCATGAAAGCCACGATCCGTAAGATGCAATCGCAGCTGCGTGCAATGGAGGAGAAGAAGGTAAAAGTGACAGTGATTTGTGTAGTGTCCCCAGTGTAGTGGAGGGGGTCTGACCGGCTCCGCATTGCTCCTAGGCCTAGACCTCTTCCAAACTCCCAGGACCAGTGGAGGAGGAATGTTGACAGCCGCAAGGGGATGAAGAGCATTCCCCACGGGTCAGGCGTCCCTTCGGCAGCTCCTGTTGACGCGTCCCAGGCTGCCTTGGATCGCCACAGAAAAGGGATCCTGAGGAAGTGTTTTTCTTCTTCTGCTTCGTCTTCTCCCAGGCGCGGGTGGAGTTCGGCTGAGGAGTCGCGCCTTCAGAAGAGGACCTGGAAGGCTCCTAGAGGAGACGCTATGGATTCTAGCCCTGAACACTTCCCAGAGGGTTCTCCGTGGTGAAGAAGAGAGCTCGAAGATCCCCTCTTCTTCTTCAGGAGTTCAGGAGTCTCACTAAGCAGATCCTGGTTGGCCTCCAGGCTCAGCTTTCTGCTCTTGCTGGCTCTTTGGCTAAGAGCTCGTCTCGTAGGAAGGATGTTTCTCTGCCCATCAAGTCCTCCAAGAAACATCCTTCTCCCAGCAAGCGCCCTTCAGTTTGCAGGCGCACTTCTCCTGAACTTCGGCGCTCCTCCTGATCTCCTGCTCCTTCCCGGATTCCTTCCTGGTTGGCGCTCTTCTCCTGTTAGCGCCCCTCCAGTAGCCTCCCAACTTTGTCAGGGTCGCTCTTCTCTCCTTCAGGACGCAGGCGCTCCTCTCTTGCAGGCGCTTCTCTTCTCTTGGAGGCGCTCTTCCTCGGAGGATAGCGCCTCTCCTTCCAGGCGCTCGCGTCCTCGCTTCTGCCGTTCTTCTCCTGTTAGAGAGCGCCTCTCCTGACAAGCGCTCTTCTCACTTCAAGTCCCGTACTTCAGCACATGGAGAAGCCCCTCCCCAGCCACTCCTCCCTTCTGGTAGTAGGCGCCTCTCCTAGTAAGGGCCAAATCGCCTTAGTTAAAAGTCTTCTCCTGTCAGGCTGCAGATTTCTAGCAGACGCCTCTCCCCTGATAGGCACTCTTCATTGGTCAGAGGCTCCTCTCCTTCTAGGCGCTCTTCTCCTGTCAAGTGCCCTTCTTCGTCCAAGCGTTCTTCTCCTCCTGCAGGCCTGGATGTTTTGTCGGAGGATGAATCCCCCTAGGATGTCAGTATTTCTGACTATAAGAGGTTGGCAACTTTACTCGTTCAAGAGTTTGGAGAATCCCTTAAACCTGCTTCTCCTCCTTCTCCTAGCTCTATGCTTTCGAGCACGAAGACTCTAGTCCCTCTCAATTCTGAGGAAAGGCTACCTCATCCCCTTCAAGGAGAAACCTCCCTTGACAACAACTCCAAGGGAGTTATCGGCAAGATACAAGGACCCTGTTCGAAGACAAGCCCTTCTGCTAGCTGTGGACCAAATGCTGGCAAAAGCAGCCATAGAACCGGTTCAAGATCTCCATTCCCCGGGGTTTTACAATCGGCTTTTTCTGGTGCCGAAAACTTCGGGGGGTTGGAGACCGGTGCTGGACATAAGCGCACTGAACCTCTTTGTCATCAAGAAGTTCTCGATGGAAACGACATCCTTAGTTCTGTCGTCTCTTCGTCCAGGAGATTGGATGGTGTCCCTGGACCTTCAGGATGCCTACTTCCACGTACCCATCCATCCCTCCTCCAGAAAGTACCTCAGGTTCATGGTAAATGGAAGAACCTTTCAGTTCAGGGCTCTGTGCTTCGGACTTTCGACAGCCCCCAAGTGTTCACGACATTCTAAAAAAATGTGGCTCATTGGCTACATTTAGAGGGGGTAGGATCTCCTTGTATCTCGACGATTGGCTGATTCGCGCCCATTCGAGAGAACCGTTGTCTGGAGGACTTATCTCTTACCTTAAAACTGATCCAGTCCCTAGGACTTTTAGTAAACCTCAAGAAGTCCCAGATGATTCCTCAGCAGAGAATTGTCTACCTGGGGATTCTGATGGATTCTCAGGGTTTTCAAGCGTTTCCTCCCTGGAAAGAAGGGAACGCTGCCTGCAAAGGTGACAGCCTTTTTAGAGAAAGACAGTTGTTCCGCGAGGGAGTGGATGAGTCTGCTGGGGACCATTTCCTCGCTGGAGCAGTTTGTTTCTCTGGGAGGCTGCACCTAAGACCTCTTCAGTTCTTCCTGAACGAAAATTGGGATCGGAAGTCCCAAGAGTTGCAGATTCCTTCCTTATTTCAAACAAGATAAAGGAACATCTCCGTTGGTGGTTGGACCCCAGAAACTGGGTCAGGAATTCCTCTTCAACCGCCGAGCCCTCGCCTAGTGTTGTTTTCAGACAGCCTCAGAGTCGGGTTGGGGAGCAACACTAGGCTCGGAAGAAGTGTCAGGCACCTGGGAAGGAGATCAGATGTCCTGGCACATCAACAAGAAGGAACTCTCAGCTATCCATCTGGCGCTCGTCCACTTCGAACCTCTAGTCAGGGGGTCGGTAGTGCTAGTCAACTCGGACAACACCACAGCCCTGGCTTATATCAGAAAGCAGGGAGGAACACACTCCTTCTCCCTTTACGACACAGCAAGGAGGTTGCTGCTGTGGGCGGAGGAGAGGAACATCATTCTCCTCACCAGGTTCGTACAAGGGGAAAGGAATGTGAGAGCAGACCTACTGAGCAGGAAGAACCAAGTTCTTCCCACAGAGTGGACTCTCCATCCATAGGTTTGCGAAAGGCTGTAGAGCCTTTGGGGGAGACCCAATATCGACCTCTTTGCTACTCATTGGAACGCAAGACTGGAGACATACTGCTCTCCGATCTCGGACCCCAGAGCAGTAGCGATAGACGGCCTTCTCCTAAATTGGGAAGGTCTGGACGGTTATGCCTTTCCCCCCTTCAAGATCCTGGGGGAGGTAATAAGAAAGTTCGCTGCCTCAATAGGCACCAAATTGACCCTGATCGCCCCCTTTTGGCCATCTCAAGACTGGTTCACAGAGGTGCTGGAATGGATGATGGACTTTCCCAGGTCGCTCCCTCTCAGGAGCGATCTTCTCAGACAGCCCCACTTCGACAGATTCTACAAGAATCTCCCCGCTCTCAACCTAACTGCCTTCAGACTATCGAAGGATTGGTTAGAGCGAAGGGATTTTCGCGCAAGGCTGCAAAGGCTATCGCCAGAGCCAGGAGATCTTCTACCTTGCGCCTCTACCAGTCGAAGTGGGAAGTTTTTAGAAGATGGTGCAGGGCTCAGAAAGTGTCCTCTTCCAGTACCTCTGTAACGGACATCGCGGATTTCCTTATTTACTTAAGGGAACAGTGTAATCTGGCCGTTTCCACCATTAAGGGATACAGAAGTATGCTTTCTTCGGTTTTTAGACATAGAGATCTGAACATCTCGGAGAATAAGGACCTTCACAACCTTATCAGGTCGTTCGAAACATCTAAAAACAAGTCCGCTAGACCTCCCAGCTGGAATTTGGACGTGGTTTTGAAATTCCTGATGTCCGAGAAGTTTGAGCCTCCTCGATCAGCTTCTTTCAGGGATCTGAGTAGGAAGTCTTTGTTCCTTTTTGCTCTTGCTACAGCTAAGAGATTAAGCGAATTACAGGCTTTGGAAGGTACAGTCGGATTTAAAAAGGACTCTGCGATTTGCTCCTTTAAGTCCCTCTTCCTAGCGAAGAATGAGAACCCTTCCAAGCCATGGCCTAGGAGTTTTGAGGTCAAAGGACTTTCTACTTTAACAGGACAAGAGTTGGAGAACACTCTCTGTCCAGTGAGAAGCCTTAAATGCTATCTGGATAGAAAGAAACAGCTCGGAGGCAATACTGAAAGTCTTTGGTGCTCAGTAAAGGATCCTACAAGAACTATTTCTAAGAACGCCCAAGCATTCTTCATCAGAGACGTCATCAAGGAGGCGCATCTTTCTTGCAAGGACGAGCACTTGAAGCTCCTGAGAGTTAATGCACATGAGGTGAGAGCCATAGCTATTTCTCTGGCTTTTCACAAGTCTGGGTCTCTCCAGTCTATTGTGGACTCTACTTACTGGAGATGTAACTCGGTTTTTGCTTCTCATTATTTGAGAGATGTGCGTGTTACCTATGAGAAGTGCTTCTCTCTTGGAGCCTACGTATCTGCGGATTCGGTGCTGGGTCAAGGAGCTGAATCTAATCCTTTATAGTCTAGCTATTTTGGTTGTTTTTTAATGCGTGGTGATGTGTGTTTTTTATGGTCGGTTGGAAGAGAGTGTTGGAGTAAAGCCTCCCTTTCAACTCGTATCACTAACAAGGTTAGGCTTGGTCAGGTGGTCGGGATTGGTTGTTACTCTCCTTGTCGTTTTTTATTAATACCTAGCTCTGTCATGTAAGAGGGATAGCCCCCATTGATATGATTCAGGTAAAGGCTCTGTCATGTAAGTGGGTCAGCCCCCATTGACACGATCCATAACAGGCTCTGTCATGTAAGTGGGTCAGCCCCCATTGACACGATCCATAACAGGCTCTGTCATGTAAGTGGGTCATCCCCCATTGACACGATCCAGAAGGGCTGTCAGTCATAGGTCACATCCTCGCTGAAGCTCTTGAGGCAAGCAGACTCATAGACAGTATCCATGAAGTCTTCTGCCCAATCAGGTAAGAACCATGGTTTTTGATTTATCCTACAACATGTGTTGTTTCCCGTTTTTAGTTATTAGCTGTCTCTTGCCCTCCTCCAAGGGTGCCAATCAGCTAAGTATATATCTGATGGGTAAGTTGCATGTACAAAAATGATATTTTTATGATAAAATA
The DNA here is from genome assembly GCF_040412425.1 of Macrobrachium rosenbergii. Classification (NCBI taxonomy): domain Eukaryota; kingdom Metazoa; phylum Arthropoda; class Malacostraca; order Decapoda; family Palaemonidae; genus Macrobrachium; species Macrobrachium rosenbergii. Next base: position 6,765,864 of record NC_089775.1, read on the forward strand.
AAGTTTTGTACATACTTACCCGGCAGATATATACGATTATGGCCCTCCCAGCCTCCCCACAGGAGACAGGTGGAAGAGAAAATCTGATCAGAAAACGGGAATGGTAGATCACCTGACCTACCTGTCGCGTGTGCTGTGAATTTTGAATTTCTGTCGGGAACGTCGGAGACTATAGCTAAGTATATATCTGCCGGGTAAGTATGTACAAAACTTTATTTTATCATAAAAATATCATATTTACTTTTAAAAATTGTTATATTTTATAGACTTACAAATTATTAATCCTTTACCAAATTGAACCTTGATATAAGAGAATCTTAGGCTAACTAGGCATAAGGATAGCCTAGCCAATCGTAGTGTCTTGATTCTAAAAGTAGCCTAGGCCTGCATAAACTTAGCCTAACCTGGAGAGTAATTACCAAAATCAAGACTCGAATATTACAAGGGGTATGGGCTGAAATCATGATTTCTGGGGAAAAAAAGTGTTATGCTGCGTGCTTTAGTCTCCAGGACATTGTGTATTGATTGTTACTGGGGAAAACATTAGTGCCTTTATACTAATGTAAGCCTAATACACTTCTTGTATATTTATAATGATCATTTTCTTTATCTTGCAGATAATTTGTGATGCACCAAATGCAGATGTGGTCAGGAGTCCTTGGAGAGCGAAGTTGAAGCAATTGTCAGAAAGGAAGCACATTTCTTGGTCTTGTTGGGAACGTGTTAGGATTGCTGTTCATTTTACTTTTCTGTAAGTATTTAAAAGATTATTTGTACGTTTATGAGTACTGTCGTTCATGGATGGTTTAAAGTAGAACTCATGAGGTTAGGAACTTTGTAACTGTTTATGCTAAGCTCTCTTGGCATCAGAATTGAAAAAACAAAATCACTTGTTCCCACGAGGATACAAACCTTCCCCTGTTATTTGTGAGTACAGGAAGTCCCCAAGTTACGACAGAGATCTGTTCCTGTGGTTTGTTGTGGGTCGAAATCAGGCATAAGTCATAATAATAAGTAATCGGCGGCATAACATCAGGTTGTTCCTACATGAATACAAACCTTCTGTCTTTACATAAGGATGTTACTTGCAGCACAGGTGGGTGGAAGCACACTCAGTAGAGTTGTCAACCAGGTACATTCTGGGGAACTGGAACGTGGTGACAGATGAGATCAGTTGCCAGGGTCAGCTGGTAGAGACATGGTCCCTACACCCAGACATTGCTGAAAGATTATCCAGTCTTTGGGATCTCCCAAAGATAGATCACTTTGCAAGCCGGCATAACAGAAGCTGCTGGTGTTCTGTTTTATTGTTTTGGAAACATGGGCAGTTATAGAAGATGCCTCCCAACACCCATGGGAAATCTCAGGGCCTACGTCTTTCCTCCGTTTTGTTTTGATTTGTTGGGTGGTCAACAGGGTCATGATCACCCTGACTCTCAGGACGACCTTAGTAGCTTCTATGTGGCCACTTGCTGAGTGGTATCCAGACTTGTGAGCTTTACTTTCCTATGTAGCAAGAGAGATTCCCCCTTAGCACAACCTGCTATGCCCGCCACACATAGGAAGGTATCACCAGGCTGTGGAAGGTCTGCCACTTCACACCTGGAAACTATCCAGCATCTTTTGCGAGTGAGAGATTTTTCTCGCCACACAACGACAGAGATGTCTGGAGACCCTTATATCCTCTGCGGCTGGGTACTAGGGGAAATGGACTGTCTCCTGTGGTTGGTGTTTTGACGGGGTCTCTCTCTGGTAGGAGCTACTCTTCAGCAGGTAACTGACTTTCTCGCCTGACATCGGCGAAGAGAGTTAGTGAGCTTCATGACCTTTCCTTTGATGCTAGCACTCGAGGGGATGGAGATCTGTTACACTTGAGTTTGTCCCGGAACTTGTAGCACTAGATTCGAATCCCCGTCAATCACCTCCGCAAAGGACTTTGCTGGTAGTGATTGGGACAAGATAATACAGTGTCCAGTTAGAGTGCTGCGATACTATCTTACGAGGACTTGATATCTCATGCCTGAGTGTCAACGACTCTTCACTAGTGCTGGCTCGACCAAGATGAAGTGTTCTAGAACACAGTTTCTCTCTGGCTTCATGAGATAATCAAGCGAATGTACTCTATGTCTGATGAGTTAGATGGGAATACATTCAGAGTAAGACCTCACGAGGTTAGGGACATTGCTCCATCCCAAACACTCTGGCAGAACCTTTCGGTTCTACAGGTATTAAGGGTGAGAGTTTGGTCTCGACAATCCACATTTATGTCCGTCTACCTTTGGGACGTTGCCCACAGGTCCTTGGACATGTTTCCCTTGGGTCCTGTGGTGGCCACTCATAAAGTTTTGTAGCTCACCTGGCTCCCATAGAGGGGCAGGTAGCAACTTGCTTAAAGTGTATGGTAGTGAGGAGAGAATGTGAGTGAGTGACTGTGAGTGAGTGACTGGCCTCCTTCCTTTTCTCTTTTACCGTTCCTCTCTCGTAGAAGAGGGTCAGGTGGCGAACCGTCATATGCTGGATTGCCGTGTCATGCAGGTGAGCCTCCATAACTGAGCACCCTTTCTATGATCTAGAGTAGATTATTAGATGCAAGTCCTCCCCCTCTCTCTAGCAAGGCGTGGGAGAGTCTGGCAATAATACAAACCTGTTGGTTTTTTTGGCCTTTTAATGTCTCCGACACTTTCAGCTCATCTTAGCCCTTTTTGAAATGACACAAACTCATTAACTCAAAAGACCCAGAAGTCTGGCAGTTGGACATTCCATACGTTCAACAGATCAGAGGCACGGGACTTCTTCTTCAACTCTTTGAGACCAGGAAGGGAGACCCCAGTGAGCAGAACTACCAGCCAGTTCAGAGATTTACCCAGAATCCACCCAACAAAGGGTAAGTGCTATGTAAAGACCAAAGGTTTGTATTTGCGTAGGAACAAACTACAAATTTTTAAAGTAATTTGTATTTGTTCCGACACGATATACAAACCGTCGGTCCTTTACATTTAGGAATTACTCTTAGTGTAGGCTGGAAGTGGCCGTTAAACTCTTGAGCAAGGTGGTTAGGTAGTAACTACTGCCAGGGAGGCAGGAATACCTGCCTGCCTGGATGTAAACATTCCAGTTTGCTTTCGGCTGTCATGTCGTTAAGCTCTTTATTATCCTGGTGGGATCTTAATGTATTTTTGTGTATATATTACTTGTGTTTGATATTTATTAATACAAACCCATGTTGTTCCGACACAATACACAAACCCTCTGTCCTTTACATTAGGGATTACTTTCAGGTGTAGGCTGGAAACGGCCGTTGAACTTCAAACAAGGTGGTTAGGCAGTTGACTACTGTCCAGGAGGCGGGAGTACCGCCTGCCCGGATGTAAACCTTCCAATTTGCTTTTGGCCGTCGTAGTATGCGGATGTTGTTCTTCACGCTCTCTGCCTGACTGCTTATTTCTTCTCTTTTGGTGGGAAATCTGTGTTATTTTTCTTACTAATGAATATGGACAAGTCTTCTAAGCCCTCCTATCCCCAGCGTGTGTGTCCCGGGGTGGGAGGCAAGAAATGCAGTTCATTTAGGTTTAGCGTCGACGCAGACCCACACGCTCTCTGCCCGTCTTGCAGGGGGCGTGTGTGTTCGCGCGACGCTCCTAGTAGTGAGTGTTGCTCTTGGTCTCCCGAGCAATGGAGGAAGTTCGAGGGGAGGAGATGTTACCGTCGATAAGCCTGCCAAGGAATCGTCCGAGGGTAATACGCCCCCAACGACTCCGTTGGTGGCAAATGTGTCGGGTTCGTTTCTCCCTCCCTGCGAGCTTCCCCTGGTTGCTCCCTCTCCTTTGGGTGAGGACTCCCCCTCCCCTTCCTCATTCATTTCATCAGGTGTGGAAGGGCGTGGGGGAGAGGTGGGCCGGGACATCCTCTCGGGGGTCTCTTCCCACTCTGGAGGGGAATTTTTTCCTCCAGAGCGGGTAGAGCCTTCCAAACCTAACCCGACTTTTGCTTCAGGTGTTGGACTGGATAGCCAGGCAGCAGACATCTCATCAACCTGGCTACACCTGGGCCTACCTGGCGTACCGTCACTGGAGGGGCTGGTGTCACATCTGTCCAGTGCTCCAGTGACCACTCACACCGCAGCGACAATCACCACAACCTCCGTCACCATGTCAGGTTTCGCTAAGGTCCCAGTGTTGGTGGCTTCGCACCTAGATACCCAGGTCTCGGCTGCCCCTGCTGTGCATAACGCAGTACCGCTGCCTCCTGGGTTCCTGGCCCTGTTCACGCGACCGGGTTCCTCCTACATGGTGACGTCAACTCTACCATATATATCTGTTCCCTGCCCCTGTTGCTGGCCCTGGCCCGATCTTGACTATGGTTCCGGCTCCTTGCTTCTCTATCCAGCCCGGCACTTTGTCTGTTCCTCTCCCCATACCTTCGACTCTGGCGCGACCCGGCCTGGCTGCCCACGCACCACCCGTGCCTGCATCCCCGGCCCCGCCTACTTTCATTCCTGGCCCCCACGCGGTTGCTCCCGCCCAGGTAAGTGCTGGCCCAAGCACCGCGTTCTCTGCCCGGGATGCACCTTCTGCTGCAGCCCCTCCTCCTGTTCCTGAGTCTTCAGCTGCGCCTGCTTGGTTTGGGGACCTGACGGCGATCCTGAAGAAGATGGCGAAGAAGAAGAAGAAGAAGAGGTCTAGAAAGGTGTCGTCATCTTCGTCTTCGTCATCGTCATCGTCTTCGCTGCTGCCTCTTCTTCTCCTTCCGAGGCTTCGCGGCCGAAGAAGAAGAAGTCTGCCTCCCCCCCCAAGAAGTCTCGCACCGAGACTTCCAAGGGACTGCCTCCTTCCACAGGGAAGGCAGTGGGATCTCTCGTCGGCTCTTCCTGATCCACGGATCAGGGAACCGCTGTCCTAACCTTCGGGTCAGTTGCATCGGGAGCCAAGGGCGTGCAGACCAAGGTCCACACCCACCCCCTGGCTGTGCCTAAGAAACCTGCATCTAAGGCCAGCGAGTCCACGTCGGACACTCGTACGCGAGTTGCTCCGAGTACCCGGGTCTCCAAGGAGACCCGGGTACCCCAGGCTGATACGGGAGAAACTTCTCTCCGTACAGACCAGGGCGTGGGGCGAGAGAAAGAGCCCGGGCATGCAGGTGCCCGGCTCTTCCTGCTGGCACTCCTGGGAGTGTCAAGTCAGGTTCTTTGGATAGTGCTTCGGCCCCTCAGGGCCGAACGCCAGGAGAGGCAGAGAAGAGGTCCCCTGCTCAGTCTTCCTGAGAGGCTGCGGCCTCGAAGAAGACTGGGGCGCGTCTAGAGGACAGCGCAAGCTCGCGCCAGCCAGACGCGCGCTCGACTCCTCCCAGTCCCCGGCCACGTCCGCGCGACCAGCCTGGCTCGGGGGAAGCGAGTGCGCAGCTCAGCTCACGCGAGCCACTCTGCTCTCCATTGGCGACTGCTTCACCTAGGCGAAAGCACTCTCCTCAACCCGGGCTGCCGTCACCACCGTGGGTTGGTGACTGCTCCCGGCCCACTGCCTCTGTTGGTTCTGCCAGCAAGGCCAGTGGGAGCGCCTGATCCTCCTCGCCTGTCCCCTCCGCCTCTTCGGCTCCTTCCAAGGGGCACGAGTCAGACAGTAAGAATTCTGGAGAGTTTTCTCCTCAGAGTTCTACCTCGTGGGCATACGAACCTGGCTCGGCCTTAGGTTCGACCAGGTCTTACGTCTGCGTGGTGCAGGAAGGATCATGGGGCTCTGCCGAGGTTCTCCCTCCTGCAGGAAGAGTAGATTGGGAGGACTGCACTCTGGAGGGACTCGAGGGTCCTCTGCCCCAGGATGCAGACACCCCAAGATACAGAGGACTTTTGCAGAGGTTATTGCGCTGATTCGTCAGCACAACGACCTCGGGGAAGGGACCATGGCCTCAACTGTGGATCGTCCTTTGCGCCTCGAATCCTTTTGGGGACCTAAGAAGGAATCCAAGGCTTGGGTGGGGCTGCCGTGGTCCACGCTTGCTGAGGGGGTTCTCGACCAGGTGAACAGTCTTGTGTCTGGGCAAGACAGCTCACTTAGGTCGAGCGGATCGGATAAGCTTCTTCCCCCCCCTCTGCCTCGCCAGAAGCGCTTCTACACTCCAGCTGTAGGGGCGTTGCTGACTAAACAGGTTGACCCGGACCTGACTCGTCTGGATCCGGGTCTGACGTTGCAGCAGCTTACTGTAGAGAGTATCTCCCTCTCCCAGCAAGAAGCTGCAACCCTGGAAGCCACCACCATGGCGGCCTTCCAAGCAGTCTCCTGGCTGGATCTGTGGTCCTTCACAGTATCGAGGGTAGCTGCTTCCTTGGGCGCCATTGTGCCTGGGGAGGACTCCGCCTTTGGGAGACTGTGCCAGTCTTGGGGGTAGGGTTATCTCCTACCTCGCCCACCAGACTGCGAACCTGTGGGCAAACCTGGTTCTGAAGCAGAGAGATGCCGTTCTCTCTCGCTTCTCCAGGTCTGTAGGTCCCGAGTCAATAATTTCCCTTAGGAATGGACCGTTGCTGGGTTCCTCCTCTCTCTTCCCCAGAGAGTTGGTGGACGCTGCGGTGGACAAACGCCGTGCCAATGACAGTGACCAGGTTGTCCACCAGGCAGTGGCCAAGACCTCCTGGTCTTTGGGCCAGGCTGGGCCAGGCTGGCACTTCCTCGGCCCCTAGGAAAGTCTTGAAGGGGTCCCTGGAAACACCCAGCCTTCTTCTTCCTCGAGAAGGTGGGGTTCCTCCGCCCCTTTCAGCCCACTTTCCAATCCAGTAAAGGGGGCAAAGGAAGAAGAAGGGGAAATGCTAGGGGTGGCGTTCCCCCCCAAAAGCTGCCGAAGGTGGGGGGGTGCCTGTCCAGCCATTGGGCAACATGGCAGCAACATGGAGCCGAGACCTGGATAGTGGATGTCCTTCGGGAGGGATATCTACTACCCTTTGAGTCTCGGCCTCCCCTCACCTACACTCCGGTCCATCTCCAAACATATGTCCAAGGATCTTCGAAGGACATCGCACTACAGCAAGAAGTGCAAGCCATGCTGAGCAAGGGTGCTGTAGAAGTTGTGTCGGACCAGTCTGCAGGCTTTTACAGCCGTGTCTTTCTCGTAGAGAAAGCCTCAGGGGGATGGAGACTGGTCATAGACCTCTCTCCCTTGAACCGTTTCATTTGCCAGACTCAGTTCACGATGGAAACAGCGCAATCCGTGCTTGCCTCCATCAGGGAGAACGACTTCATGCTTACAGTGGACCTGAAGGATGCGTATTTCCAAATACCCATTCATCCGTCCTCTCGCAAGTACCTCCGCTTTGTCCTCGGGGAGACGGTCTTCCAGTTCAGGGCACTTTGTTTCGGGCTCTCGACCGCTCCCCAGGTGTTCATGAGTCTTCTCTCTCATGTCAGCTTGGGCCCACTCGCGCAGGATACGTCTACTGAGGTATCTCGACGACTGGCTAGTCCTGGCAGGCTCTCACTTGCAGTTGCTACAGGACAGGGATCGGCTCCTCGAGTTTTGCCGGGATCTAGGGATCGTGGTGAATCTGGAGAAGTCAGATCTCACCCCCAAGCAGAGGATAAAGTACCTGGGCATGCTGATAGACACGGTGGCAGCGAAAGTCTTTCCCTCAGACTCTCGTATCAGCAAGTTCAGGCAGGCAGCACAGCTGTTCCTGCCATGACAGGAGCAGCAAGCTCGGCAATGGCAAGCCTTCATTGGTCACCTGTCGTCCTTGGAGAAGCTAGTACCTCATGGGCGTCTTCACCTGCGGTCTCTTCCATGGAGACTGAAGGAGTATTGGTCCCAGTCCCGAGACCCCCAGTCCTTCCTCATCCCTCTTTCCGAGGAGTTGAGGGAGGACCTTCACTGGTGGTCAGACTATAGGAGCCTCTTGATAGGAGTATCCCTGCATACTCCCCCTCCGGACATGCTACTGTTCTCAGATGTATCGACCGAGGGATGGGGCGCACACCTGGAGGAGTTGCTGACTTGGGGAGTGTGGCACTGAGACGACAAGCGCCTTCACATCAACATCCTGGAACTCAAGGCAGCCTTCCTGGCCCTCCAGGAGTTCCGGGATCGAGTGATGGGACGCTCCATGGTACTGATGAGCGACAATACCACGGTAGTGGCGTACGTCAACAAGCAGGGGGTGCCTGGTGTCTCGCCAGCTTCATCAGTTGACGATGCAGGTGCATGAGTGGGCCGCGACTCATTCGGTAGAGCTGTCAGCCAGGTACATTCCAGGCAAGAGGAATGTCGTGGCAGACAAGCTCAGCTGCCAGAACCAAGTGGTAGGGACCGAATGGTCCCTCCATCAGGAAGTAGCGGAAAGGCTGTTCGACCTGTGGGGGCGTCCAGCCATCGATCTGTTCACCACCCGGCACAACAGAAAACTCCAGGTCTTCTGTTCTGTCATGCCGGACCCATGGGCCACTGCGGAGGATGCGTTCCAACACCTGTGGGACAACCTCGACGTATACGCCTTTCCCCCATTCTGTCTGATTCGCCGAGTGATCAGCTGAGTGATGATCACCCCGAATCTCAGAATGATTCTGGTGGCACCCAAATGCTATCCGGACCTGCCAGCTCTCCTCTCTGAGGTGCCAAGAGAGATCCCTCCCCTGGCCCAACCTGCTGTGTCAACCTCACATATGGCGGTTCCACCAGGCAGTGCATTCCCTGTGTCTTCATGGCTGGAGGTTATCCACCATCTCTTGCGAGTGAGAGGCTATTCGCGTCGCGCAGCAACAGAGATGGCAGGATACCTCAGACGATCCTCCGCAGCGGTATACCAGGGAAAGTGGTCCGTCTTCTGTGGTTGGTGTCGTCGAAGGGGTATCTCTCCGGTCGGAGCTACTATTCAGCAGGTCGCGGACTTCCTCGTCTTCCTTCGCCGAGAGAAGCTTCTCTCTGTTTCAGCTGTGAAAGGCTACCGCGCCGCACTCGGCCTAGTCTTATGGCTGAAAGGAGTAGACATCTCTTCCTCTTTCGAAATATCTCTACTAATGAGAAGCTTTGAAAGGTCTTGCCCACCCAGGAATCTCAGGCCCCCTGCGTAGGATGTGACTCTCGTCCTAAGGAGCCTGACTTGTGCACCGTACGAGCCTTTACGAGAGTCGTCAAACGAGGATCTAACCCGCAAGACCGTTTTCCTGCTAGCCCTGGCATCGGCGAAGAGAGTTGGCGAACTTCACGGACTTTCCTTTGATGTTAAAACACTCGAGGGGATGGGGATCAGTTACGCCGATTTCGTCCCAGATTTCGTAGCGAAAGACTCAGAATCCTTCGGTCCCTGACGCACGATTCGAGTCCTTCATGATCCCCTCCCTAGAGGACTTTGTAGGTAATGAACCAGACGAGATGCTACTGTGTCCTGTTAGAGTGCTGCGCGCTATCTGAAGAGGACTCGACACCTCCGGCCTGAGTGCCGACGACTCTTCTTTTAGTACTGGCTCAACCAAGAAAGAAGTGTCCAAGAACACCATCTCTTTCTGGCTTTGTGAGACGATAAGGAGAACGATACTCTGCTGCAGGAGAAGACGACACCGGCATGCTTCTTTAAAAGAGCTCACTAGGTCCGCAGCATTGGTCCGTCCCTCGTATTCGAAGAACATGTCGGTTTCAAAGGTGCTGAAGGAGGGAGTGTGGTCCCAACAGACTACCTTCACCTCCTTCTACCTCCGGGATGTTGCACACAAGTCCTTGGACACTTTTTCCATGGGTGCTGTGGTGGCTTCTCAACAAGTTGTGTAGCTTACCTGGCTCCTCTAACAGGACAGGTTGCATCTCGCCTAAGTTGTACGATTGTGATTGGGAGATTGAATGTTGAATGACTGGCCTCTCTTCCTTCTCCCCATCCTAGCTCTCTTCCCACGGGCAGGGAGTGGACGTGCCGTTACATGCTGGATCTGGCGGTTGATGCAGGTAAGCACCCAACGGGAGCTCCCGTTCTATTTTCTGTTCAGGTTGATAGAAGCAACCCCACTCCTTCCTCTTGCAAGGAAGGGAAGGAGACCATGACTATAAGACAAACCCAATGCTTGTGATTGCCTTTATGTCATCTGATTCCAAGTTCTTTCTAGCCTACTTTGCACGAACTGATGTTTCCTCTTTCATGCAAAGGGACCCAGAAGTCTGACAACTGATCCTGCATTTTCTTACAACCCAATCTTTTGTCAGAGGCAGTTTTTCCCTTCCTCCTCTCATGACCAGGAAGGGAAGACAAGGTGGTGAACTCCAGTCAGTTTAGTTTAGACTAAAGATTCCTCCTCCAACCAGTAAGTTTAATGTAAAGGACCGAGGGTTTGTGTATTGTGTCAAACAAATCACAACTTTTAAAGTAAATTGTATTTTCCTAACTATACAAAACCCGAGGTCCTTTACACTTTATGTCCACCTCATGCCACCCCTCAATCTGATAGCTGGGCCAAAAGGCAAATTGGAATGTTTACATCCGGGCAGGCGGTACTCCCGCCTCCCGGACAGTCAGCTGCCTAACCACCTTGTTTAAAGGACCTCGGGTTTGTATAGTTAGGAAAAATACAGTTTACTTTAAAAATTGTGATGTTTTGTGTCCACCATCCTGTAGAAGATGTCGGAGTGAAGGTGAAGGAAGTCACCCTGTGGAAGTAGCCAACGTCTTCTTCAACTTATCTTCGATTTCATCTTCTGCCGCCTCTTCCCTTGCTCTCCCGAGGTTCGAGGGGGTCCTGGGAACCAGACAGACCTCCGTCAGCTGAAGGAGAGGAAGGATGCTTCTTTCCCCCTTGATGCCCTTGGACCTCTAGGGACTGCCTCCTTTCAAGGAGACAGTGGGTCCCTCATTGGCTCTTCCCAACCTTCGGGTTAGGAAACCGATTGGCATACCCCTGGGTTTTGTGTTTGTTCCGACACAATATACAAACCCTCGGTCCTTTACATTAGGGATTACTTTCAGGCGTAGGCTGGAAACGGCCGTTGAACTTCAAACAAGGTGGTTAGGCAGTTAACTACTGTCCGGGGTGGCGGGAGTACTGCCTGCCCGGATGTAAACATTCCAATTTGCTTTCGGCTGTCGTAGCGCATGGACGTTGTTCTTCGTCGCTCTCTGCCTGACTGCTTGTTTTTCATCAAATTGGTGGGAAATCCTTACTTTTTTGATCTTTTGCTATTATGGACAAACCAACTAAACCTTCCTGTCCCCAGTGTGTATGTCCCAGGGTGGGAGGGAAGAAATGTAACTCCTTTCAGTCTAGCGTCAACGCGGACCCACACACCCTCTGCCCATCTTGCAGGGGGCGTGTGTGTTCGCGCAACGCTCCCTGTAGTGGGTGTTGCTCTTGGTCCCCCGAGCAGTGGAGGAGGTTCGAGGGGAGGAAACGTTACCATCGTAAGCCTACGAATGTGGCGAATGTGTCGGATTCGTTTCTCCCTCCCAGCGAGCTTCCCCTTCTTGCTCCCTCTCCCTCGGGTGAGGGCTCCCCCTCCCCTTCTTCATTTGTTTCATCAGGTGTGGAAGGGCATGGGGGAGCGGTTGCTCAGGACATCATCTCAGGGGCCTCCCCTCACTCTGGGGGCGAACTTTTTCCCCCAGAGCAAGTGGAGGCTTCCCATTTTAACCCGACTGTATCCTCAGGTTTGGGTTTGGAAGTTCCTTGTATGGACTGGGTATCTGACTTGTCCTCTGCCTGGCTACACCTGGAGGGCCTGGCGTCCCACTTGTCTGGCACTCCAGTGACAACCCACTCGGCTACCACTTCCACCACCACGACTGTCACCATGCCGGCGTTCGGGAAGCTGCCTGTGACGGTGGCTTCGCATCTAGACACCCAGGTTTCAGCTGCCCCTGCCACTCACCATCCTGTGCCACAGCCCCCTGGGTTCCTGGCCCCTACTATCTCACCCTAGTCCTTCTTATATGGTGACACCGATCGGTGCCTTACGTGACAATGCCTGCTCCAGTTCCTGACCCTAGCTTGTACATGACCACCTGTGCCTTCAACCCATCTCTTGGCCCGGCCTGGCTGCAGGTCACACGCCACCTGTGCCTTCAACCCTGGCTCTCACCTGGACATTCCAGACTGCCGCACCGTACCCATCCTTCAACCCTGGCAACCTGCATGGCCTGAGCACCGCCTATCTGCACCCTGCCAAGTTGCGCCTGCTGCTGTGGCCCCCTGGTTGCTCCTGTGTCTTCAGCTGCTCCTGCATGGTTTGGGGACCTGACCTCTATCCTGAGGAAGAAGGCGAAGAAGACAAAGAAGACATCGCGGAAGGTGTCGTCGTCTTCGTCTTCGTCTTTGTCATCTTCATCTCTGTCTGCTGCCTCTTCTTCCTCTTCTCCTTCTGAGGCTCACCAGCCAAAAAAGAAGAAGCCTGCCTCTCCCCTCACTAAGAAGTCTCACACTGAAACCTCTAAGGGACTGCCTCTTTCCACAGGAAGGCAGTGGGATCTCTCGCTGGCTCTTCCCGATCCACGGATCAGGGAACCTCTGTGCTGACCCCTGGGTCAGTCACATCAGGAGCCAAGGGTTTGCAGACCACAGTCCGCACTCCCCCTGCTGCGCCGAAGAAACCCACTTCCAAGGCCAGCAGCTCCACGTCGGACGCTCATTCACGAGTCGCTCCAAGTACCCGGGTTTCCAAGGAGAAGACCCGAGTACCCCAGTCTGGTACGGGAGAAACCTCTCTCCGTACAGACTCGGGCGTGGGGCGAGGGAAAGAGTCCGGGCATGCAGGTGCCCCGACTCTTCCTGCTGGTACTTCTGCGAGTACCAAGCTAGGTTCCTGGTTAGGTGCACCGGTCCCTCGAGTCCGGACACCTGGAGAGGCAGAGACTAGGTCCCCTGCTCAGTCTTCCCGAGAGGTTTCAGCCTCGAAGAAGACTGGGGTGCGCCAGCCAGCTGCACGCCCGACTCCTCCGTTGGCCACGTCCACGCGGCTAGCCTGGCTCGGGGGAGGCGAGCGCGCGGATTGACTCATGCAAGCTGCTCCGCTTTCCTCAGGAGACTGCTTCACCCAGGCGAAAGCACTCTCCTCAATCTGGGTTGCTGTCACCACCGCGGGTTGGTGACCCCTCCAGGCCCACTGCCCCTGTTGGTTTTGCCAGCAAGGCCAGTGGGAGTGCCCGATCCTCCTTGCCTGTCCCCTCTACCTCCTGTGCTCCTTCCAGGGGGCAGAAAAAGAAAGTATATCTTAGTTTAACCAGACCACTGAGCTGGATAACAGCTCTCCTAGGGCTGGCCGAAAGGATTAGATTTATTTTACGTGGCTAAAAACCAACTGGTTACCTGGCAACGGGACCAACAGCTTATTGTGGAATCCAAACCACAATATGATGAGAAACAAATTTCTACCACCAGAAATAAATTCCTCTAATTCTTCATTGGCTGCTAGTTGGACAGGAAGAACTCTAATGAGTTGTCTCCCCAGAGTTCTACCTCGGGGGCATACGTGCCTGGCTCGGTCCTTGGTTCGGCCAGGTCTTACACCCGCGTGGTGCAGGAAGGATCCCCGGGGGGGGTCTGCCGAGGTTCTTCCTCCTGCAGCGAGAGTAGATCGGGAGGACTGCACCCTGGAAGGACTTGAGGGTCCTCTTCCCCAGGATGCGGACACCCCTGAGATACAGAGAATGTTTGCTGAGGTTATTGCACTGATTCATCAGCACAACGACCCGGGGAAAGGACCACGGCTTCGTATGTGGACCGTCCTGCGTGCCTTGAATCCTACTGGGGACCCAAGAAGGAACCCAAGGCTTTGGTGGGGCTGCCGTGGTCCACGCTTGCCGAGGGGGTCCTCGATCAATGGTCTTGTGTCTGGGCAAGACAATTCTCTCAGATGAAACTGTCCGGATAAGCTTCTTCCCCCTCCTCTGCCTTGTCAGAAGCACTTCTACGCTCCGTCGGAGAGGGCATTGCCACCTAAACTGGTTGACCCAGACCTGGTTCATCTAGATCCGGGTCCCTCATTGCAGCAACTTACTGCAGAGAGTATCTCCCTCTCTCAGCAAGAAGCTGCAACCCTGGAAGCCACTGCCATGGCGGCCTTCCAGGCAGTCTCCTGGCTGGATCTGTGGCCTTCACAGTATCGAAGGTGGCTGCTTCCTCGGGCGCTATTGTAACCAGGGAGGACTCTGCCTTTGGGAGACTGTGCCAGTTTGGAGGTAGGGCCATCTCCTACCTCACCCACCAGATGGCAAACCTGTGGGCTAACTTGGTCCTGAAGCGAAGGGATGCCATTCTCTCTCACTTCTCCAGGTCCGTGGGGCCCGAGTTGGCAATGACCCTGTCGATGACAGCGACCGGCTTGTCCACTGTGGCCAGGCCCTTGGGTAAGGCTAGCACTTCCTCGGCCCCTATGAAGTCCCATTCTTCGAAGGGGTCCCATGGAAACACCCAGCCTTCTTCCTCTAGAAAGGGTGGGTCTTCCTGCCCCTTTCAGCCTGCTTTCCAAACTGGAAAAGGGCAAGGGGAAGAAGTAGGGGAAACGCTAGGGGCGGCGTTCCCCCCCAAATGCTGCCAAAGGTGGGGGGGGTTCCTGTTGAATCATTGGGCAACATGGCAGCGACATGGAGCCGAGACCTAGATAGTGGATGTCCTTCAGGAGGGATATCTACTACCTTCTGAGTCTCGGCCTCCCCTCACCTGCACTCCAGTCCGTCTTCGCACATACATCCAAGGAACTCCGAAGGACTCCACACTAGAGCAAGAAGTGCAAGCCATGCTGAGCAAGGGTGCCGTGGAAGTCGTGTCGGACCAGTCTCCAGGCTTTTACAGCCGCGTCTTCCTCGTAGAGAAAGCCACAGGGGGATGGAGACCAGTCATAGACCTCTGTCCCCTGAACCGATTCGTTCACCAGACTCGGTTCACAATGGAAACGGCACGATTCGTGCTTGCTTCCATTAGGGAGAACGACTTCATGCTTATGGTGGACTTGAAGGATGCGTATTTCCAAATACCCATTCATCCATCCTCTCACAAGTACCTTCGCTTTATCCTTGGGGAGACGGTCTTCCAATTCAGGGCACTCTGCTTCGGGCTCTCGACCGCTCCCCAGGTATTCATGAGAGTCTTCTCTCTTGTGTCAGCTTGGGCCCACTCGCATGGGATACATCTATTGAGGTATCTTGACGACTGGCTCATCCTGGCGAGCGGGAGCTCGCAGTTGCTACAGGACAGGGATCGGGTCCTCAAGTTTTGCCACAATCTTGGGATCATGGTAAATCTCCAGAAGTCAGATCTCTCCCCCAAGCAGAGGATAAAGTACATGGGCATGCTGATAGACATGGTAGCAGCGAAAGTCTTTCCCTCGGACTCTGGTATCAGCAGGTTCAGGCAGGCAGCACAGCTGTTCCTGTCACGACAGGAGCAGCCAGCCCAGCAATGGCAAGTTGTCATCGGTCACCTGTCGTTACTTGAGAAGCTGGTACCTCATGGGCATCTTCACCTGCAGTCTCTACAATGTAGACTGAATGAGTATTGGTCCCAGTCCCGAGACCCCCAGTCCTTTCTCATCCCTCTTTCCGAGGAGGTGAGACAGGACCTTCGCTGGTGGATGGACGACAGGAACCTCTTGATAGGAGTATCCCTGCATACTCCCCCTCCGGACATGCTGCTGTTTTCAGACGCATCGACCGAGGGTTGGGGCGCACACCTGGAGGAGTTGCTGACTTCGGGAGTGTTGCACCGAGACGACAAGCACCTTCACATCAACTTCGTGAAACTGAAGGCAGCCTTCCTGGCTCTGCAAGAGTTCCGGGATCGAGTGATGGGACACTCTGTGGTACTGATGAGCGACAATACCACGGTTGTGGCATACTTCAAGAAGCATGGGGGGTCTAGTATCCCTCCTGCTCCACCAGTTGACGATGCAGATGCACGAGTGGGCCGTGGCTCACTCGGTAGGGCTGTCAGCCAGGTACATTCCAGGCAAGAGGAATGTCGTGGCAGACAAGCTGAGCTGCCAGAACCAGGTGATCGGGACCGAATGGTCCCTTCATCAGGAAGTGATGGATAGGCTATTCGACCTGTGGGGGCATCCAGTCATCGATCTGTTTGCCACCCGCACAACAGGAAACTCCAGGTCTTCTGCTGTCATGCCGGACCCATGGGCCGCTAGGAAGCACCCGTGGGACAACCTCGAATTCGCCGGGATCAGCCAAGTGATGATCACTCCAAATCTCAGAATGATTCTGGTGGCACCCAAATTTTGCCATTTGGTCCTGACCTGCTAGCCCTCCTCTCAGAGGTGCAGAGAGAGAGAGATCCCCCTCGGCCCAACCTGCTGTGTCAACCCCACAGTGGAGCGGTTCCACCATGGCAGTGCATTCCTGTGTCTTCACGGCTGGAGGTTATCCACCATCTCCTGCGATCCCCTTTTTCGCCGCGCAGCAACAGAAATGGCAGGATACCTCAGACAGATCCTCCGCAGCGGTATACCAGGGAAAGTGGTCCGTCTTCTGTGGTTGGTGTCGTGGATGGGGTATCTCTCCAGCTCGGAGCTACTGTTCAGCAGGTCACATTTCAGCTTCACCGTAAAAGGCTGTAAAGGCTACACGCCACACTTGTCTAGTCTTGCAGCTGAAAGGAGTAGACATCTCTTCCTCCTTCGAGATTTCCCTACTGATGAGAAGCTTGGAAGGTCTTGCCCACCCAGGGATCTGAGGCCCCTGTGGGATGTGACTCTCCTAAGGAGCCTTATGAGAGCCTTTATGAGAGTCGTCAAACAGGGATCTGACCCTCAAGACCGTCTTCCTGCTAGCCCTGGCATTGGTGAAGAGAGTTGGCGAACTACTCAGACTTTCCTTCGAAGTTAAACACTGGGGGGAATGGGGATCAGTTACCCTCGATTTTGTCCTGGATTTCGTAACGAAGGCTCAGAATCCTTCGGTCCCTGACACACGGTTTGAGTCCTTCATGATCCCCTCCCTATAGGACTTTGTAGGTATTGAACCAGACGAGATGCTACTGTGTCCTGTTAGAGTGCTGCGGCGCTATCTGAAGAGGACTCGATGTCTCTGGCCTGAGTGTCGACGACTCTTCTTTAGTACTGGCTCGACCAAGAAAGAAGTGTCCGAGAACTCTATCTCTTTCTGGCTTTGTGAGACGATAAGGGGAGCGTATTCTGCTGCTGGAGAAGACGACAGTGGTAGGCTCCGTCCAAGAGCTCACGAAGTCCGCAGCATTGGTCCGTCCCTCGCATTCCGGAAGAATATGTCGTTTCTGCAGGTGCTGAAGGCAGGTGTATGGTTCCAACAGACCACCTTCACCTCCTTCTACCTCCGGGGTCCTGTGGTAGCTGCTCAACAAGTTGTGTAGCTTACCCGGCTCCTCTAACTGGACAGGTTGCATCTCGCCTAAGATGTGCGGTTGTGATTGGGAGCTTGAATGTGGAGTGACTGGCCTTTCTTCTTTCTCCCCATCCTGGCTCTCTTCCCACGGGCAGAGAGCAGATATGCCATTACATGCTGGATCTGGCGGTCGATGCAGGTAAGTACCCAACGGGAGCTCCCGTTCTATTTTCCGTTCAGGTTGATAGAAGCAACCCCACTCCTTCCCCTTGCAAGTAGGGGAAGGAGACCATGACTACTGTATAAGACAAACCCAATGCTTGTGATTGCTTAAATTCATCCGACTCCAAGTTCTTCGTAGCCTACCTTGCATGAACTGACGCTTCCTCTTTCATGCAAAGGGACCCAGAAGTCTGACAATTGATCCCGTGTTTCTTACAACCCAATCATTTTGTCAGAGGCAGTTTTTCCCTTCCTCGTTCTATCGACCAGGAAGGGAAGACAAGGTGTGGTGAACTCCAGTCAGTTCATAGAGACTCACTCAGATTCCTCCCTCCAGCCAGTGAGTCTTCCTTATGTAAAGGACTGACAGTTTGTATATTGTGTCAGAACAAATCACAATTTTTAAAAGTAAAGTATTTTTCCTAACTATACAAACCCGAGGTCCTTTATATTACATTTCATGCCCACCTCATGCCACCCCTCAATCTGATACCTGGGCCGAAAAGCAAATTGGAATGTTTACATCCGGGCAGGCGGTACTCCCACCTCCTGGACGGTAGTTAACTGCCTAACCACCTTGTTCGAAAGTTCAACAGCCGTTTCCAGCCTATGCTGAAAGTAATTCCTAATGTAAAGGACCTTGGGTTTGGTTAGGAAAAATACAATTTACTTTTAAAAATTGTGATTTTTGTGATAAAACTATTAAAATACTCAGGTATAAGCATTTTTAGAGGGTCTTTTTCTGTTTAAACTATCAAAATAGGCTGTTCTAAGTGTTTTAGAGGGGTTTTCAGTATTCGTGAATTTTAGCTATTTGCCAGGGGGGATACGCATCCCCTGCGAATACAGGGGTTTTGCTGTGTAATGGACTCAAAGATAAGAGGGCATTTTCCCTTATCTTCAGCGAAGCTGAACCCAGTTTTCCAACGTCAAAACCTGCAAGAAGGAGAAGTGGCTCTTGCGCAGCGCATCAGCCATATTGTTTACAAATGGACCGGCACAGGACCAATCAGCCATTACTTTCTGTTGGTCAATGCAGGATGATCCCTTGCCCAAATCCCATGCCTTTTCGTCCGGGAAGTGGGAGGGATTTTGAGGACTCAACAGTGACTACTCAAAATAGGTTTTTCCTATGTCAAAACCTGTTTTTTTATAGTGTAGTCAATTGTTTCGTCCTCAAGGAGCTTTACCAAGAAATTGACAGGTGACGAAAAGTGGTTAAGCTCTCAATTTTTAATCCCAACACCCCAAAGGAAAAACATTTCTCTTCCGAGGTCAAGCCACAGATTTCAAGCCCCATTCTTTATTCCAAATACTCTTCATGTTTTGGTACCAAAGAACAAGAAACTATGCATGAACTTATATTTTAGGATGTACAGTAGTTCTGCAGTGGCTTATGTAAGCATGCTGGGTTTGGTTACAGTACTGGCTGCCCTTCTCCCAGCGATAGCTAGCTTACTCACCGTCAATGAGATCCCAAGTTTTCTGCTGTAGTGCCTAGGGCTTAGGACTAACCATGCCACCTACTGATACACAGCGTAGTCAAATTTGTTCGAGCTCGTGGCAGTAATGTTTATTAAAAATATACTGTCTCTGATGACCACCCTGTACATTCAGAGACGTCTTCAAAAGAGGCATTTCTGAAGAAGGCCAACGACGTACTTACTTTCCTAATATCATGTGTCCTAGGAAAGGAATGTGGATTTGCCTTAAAAGAGACACTACAATCATTCTCAGCCCTTGTAGGGATAGTGGCTTGTTTGTGCTAGGAGAATCAGACCCTCTGGGATGTTTGCCATGACTTCTAGGTAAACCTTAAGTGCTTGAACTGGGCGTAATGTTTTGTCTGCTAGATTGAGCTTTCTTATCAGAATAGGAGATTTCCTTCTCAAAGGATCCTCATTCTTGGCCAGGAATGACGGGCCAGGGGACAATAATAATTGATGGTCAGCTGTTTGCGTGATGTATCATCCCCGTCTAAGAGAGCCCAGTTCACTAATACGAGCTCCTGATGCTAATGCAATCAAGAAAATTGCCCTATGTAGCATGTGAGTTGTGGTTGTATTGGGTCCACTGAATTGAGGGGTTGATAGAAGTCTAAGCACCTTGTTCAGGGACCAAGTAATTGGGAGTCTTTCGGGAGCGGGTCTTTGTAGTGCAAAAGACCGCAGAAGGGAAGTGACAGCTTCTATACTGGAGTCAATCCCGAATCCATAAAGCAAGGATTCTGTTAATGCTGCCTTGTATGCCATTATTGTTGTAACCACAAGGCATTTGTGTTCAAAAAGGTATAAAAGAAAATTTAAAAGTGTTTCCATAGAAATCTCATCTTGGCTCTCAGTATGGATATAATCTAACCATATCTTCCACATGGACTGGTATTGTCAGATAGACAGTGTCCATAATTTTTGCAGTAGGTACCTAGCAATGTTGGGTGAGTCATTTTTACAGTAGATAATATTTAAAAAATCCACATGTGAAGGTCTTGGCTCAGAAAGGAGGATGCGTAGACGACTTTCCCTCTTACTATCTGGGATAGAACAGCAAACGGTAGTGGAATTGATCTCTTCACCTGTTGTTTAAGTAATAGGAACCAATGCCTGTTTGGCCAATTTGGGGCCATTAAGTGAGCTGTTCCTTTGAAGGTTAGAAGTTTGCTCAAAACCTTCAAAATCTGGGACACTGGTGGAAAAAGATATATCGTCCTCCAATTGTTCCAGTCTTGTTGAAGGCATCTCTTGCTATTGCTTGATTGTCCAAGTTCAGAGATACATATACTGGAAGTTAGTGGTTCTCATATGTGGCGAACAGGTCTGCTTCCGGTTGTGGAAGCATGTTGGCTATTGTTTGAAAAGTCTGACATCCACTCTGTTGAGGCTGTCGTTTTCCTCGATAGAGAGTCTGCTATTACATTGAGAGACCCTGTGAGGTGAATTGCAGACAGGTGCCACTTCTTTACTTGTGCCATCTGAAGGATGGCTAGCATTACCATGTTGAGAGGAGGTGTATGTGATCCCGATCTCTTGATGCAGGACATTGCAGTCATGTTATCTAGAACCAACAGAATGTGTCTCTTCTGGAGGTTTGAGTTTTTTGAGAGACCAAAAGACAGCCATCAGTTCCAGGAAATTGATATGACATTTCCGCAGAGTAGCTGACCACCTCCCTGCCACCTGAAGGTCCTCCCACTGTCCTCCCCAACCTGTCAACGAAGCATCTGTGTGTATTGTCACTCTTACAGATGGAGGAGTCAGGGTGACCTGTTTCGCCAGAGATTCCTTCCGGGTCCAAGGCCGAAGTATCTCCCCAGCTTTTTAAATCTTTTGATGAGGTCAGTCAGGCATCTTTTTTCTTGCATGCAATAGCCAGAATTTGTTCACATTTTGTAATTGGAATCTGAGTATTGGATCTATTACTGATGCGAACTGCAGCAGGCCCATCATAGTTCTAATTGCTGTCTGGAAACTCTGGGCTGTGCAAGGAACATTTTGAGGACTTGCCTTGTTATGTTTTGAGTATGATGGGGAGAGACAGCAGGCTGTGAAGAGTATCCCAACACAGTCCCAGCCACTGAAAGTGTCTGCTGGGCATGAGGCAGGATTTTTCCAGTTTATAAAACCTTTTGACTGTTCTTAGGTTTTTCAAGCTCTTTTCTTGTGGACCCCCAGATCCACCAGTCATCTAGCTAGGCTATTTAGGGCCTTGAACCTGTACGTATCTTCCAATATCCGCAACCTCAGGAAGGGGCAGAAGGGAACGGCAGTAGGGACATGCCAGTATGCATCTTTCAGATCTATAGAAAGTGTCCAAGTCCCTTTTGGAATGGTTGAATGTAATTGGGCAATGGTAGTTATCCAAAACTTGTGGCAAACAATGTGCTTGTTCAGTGTTGGGCAATCACTCTTCATTTGGAGGAATCCTAGAGATTATCCAAAATTTGTGATGCAAACAGATGCTTCTCTTTGGCTCAGCATCAACAGGTTTCTGCCTCATAATCATCCAGTCTGGTTTTGGACAACCCCTTTGTTGGAATGGTGGCTTTGCCTGTTAAGTACAGCCACAACAGACTCTTCTCAAACAGGTCCTTACATAAGGGGTTAGAATGGATTTCCTGTTATTAGAATTGTCCTTTGTAAGTTGTCCCTTTGACATTGTCTTTGAGGAAGTGACTTGTTGGAACCCTTTGGATTTTTTATCATTCACGCCTTTTATGCACCACTCTTCCCAGAAAGTCATAGAGTGGCTTTCCCAGACTCTCAAACAGGTCCTTAGAAGGGGTTAGAATGTAAAAATGACTTTGACTTGGGAACCCTTTGGTGTTTCCATTCACGCTTTTATGCACCACTCTAGAAAGTAGAAAGAAGAAGTGCCGAAAATAGGGTTGCCTGTTGAAACATTTTGCAAAATTGTTATGGGATCTTCTGGAAGCCTTTTTTGGTGGCAACTTCCAACAAGGTGGTAGAGGTTATAATACTAAGGAGGTGGATCCTAGCATGAAATTCTGCCAAGGCTGTCCCCTCTGAGATTCTTTTCATAAAGGTCCCAAACTCCTGCCTAGCTATATCTAAAGGGAGCTTTTTCCTTTAAAAAGGGAGTTGTAGCATTGCCCTTTCCATGGTGGAATTTCCTGAAACTGGGATGACTGTGGCAAATGGTTTTAATTCTGCCATTGTCTCTCGTTTTTGAGTCCTTACAAAATTCTGAAAATTTGTATTCACATGATTAATAATAATTTTGAAAGTGAAGGGGCAGAAAGCTGAGGGTACTTGGTGAGCAACTTGGTCTTATTCAAAATGGAAGTAGAGATCCATTTTTCGTTGACCTAGTAAAGGGCGTTTTCTATAGCTTTTAATGCTATAGGCACAGGTAAGAGAACCGTTTCTGTTAGTGGTTTCTCCATGTCTGGTGAAGGTGGTACCAGGCGCCGCTCTGTATTAGGAAATGCTGCCCTGTTTCTTAAATTCTACATGTACAACTTCAATTATATTTTTTCTCTCATTAGTTAGATACTTGCCATCGGGAGAGAAAATGCACGTTGATGTGTCTTGCTAAGGATTAGCAGTGTCATCAGGGGTGAGTATTGGAGCCCCTATTATGTTTTGATCTGAAGTTTTGGACTCCAAACTGACCATTTTGTTGTTTCCAGTCAGAATTCTAACATTAGACCTTGTTTGGACAGCATTTGTATCCATTCTCACTTTTCGGCTACAGAATGCAGTACTTTTACACTTTTGGGTGTACATGACTGACTTGATTTCCTTTTTAGAATTATGCATATATGCAGTATATAAATATTGCCATTCTGTGGCAAGGACATCTGTGATGACACTCAGTTTTCTTACGGAATTGATCAAATCCTGCTAACTGTGTATCCCTTTTTGGGGAGCTTGCGTGATCTGACTGAGCTTCAGCAACTGAACTGTAACTGCCTGTTAACCAAGGGGCAGAAGTCCTGGGTAAATTAGTATACCCCTCCGAAAATGCAGTCATTTCAGTCGGAGTTAGGTGGATCCTAGTATCCCTTTTTGGGGAAAGGATCCTCTTCAGCATTGATAGCTGCATGGGGAATAGAATTCCTTCTGGAAGGCTGAAAAGCTGAAATAAGGAGCACTGACTTTCGGTGAACTTTCTTGTCACTTGACCAGAAGCGTAATGGCTCCTTGGTCTTATGACGGTCCGTTTGTAAACAAGATGGTGGACACGCATGCGCAATGGTCACTTCTCCATCTTGCAGGTTTTGACTTCAGAAAACTGTGTTCAGCTTCGCTAAAGATGAAGGTAAATGCCCTCTTATCTTTTGAGTCCATTGTACTCCAACACATGTTGTAGTGTTTATAATTATGACACAATACCTGGCTACAAGACCAGCTAAAAGAGGATTCTCTGATATTAGTCTTGTCACCATGGAGCTCTGGTAGACCATGGAAGGGTAACTCCTTGAGGATGAAACAAGCAACTACGCTATCAAAAAGCACATACAAGTACTTTAAAACATGAAATTATTTTGGATTTCTCATTCTGTGTTTGTTATCAACAGTGCTATTCAGAACTTGTTTTCTCAGATTTTTTTATTTTATTGCAGAGTACGTATTCCAAACAGAGGAAAATTTCATCAGATCCTAACTAGGATTGAGTATTGTAAACAGAACATCCTGTGGAGATGCCTTTAATCAAAGAAGAGAAGGAAAATTTGGAGGAGGACCTTACTGAAAACACAGATGAAGGCCCTTTATTTGCAGACCCCTTCTTAGAAGTCAAGGCAGAACCAGGATTTTCTAACCATAGTGAATTTGATGTGAACTGTTCATCCCAGTCTATCAAGTATGAGGACAACTCTCCAAGCTGTGATGATGAAAGTGGAACGATCTATATCGCAGAAGAAACTAGACATCTGGGTAGAACAGAAGTATTTTCAAAGAGAAGCAACGCAGCAGGGAAGCGGATAACTTGTGCTGAATGCCAGAGGACATTTTCACAGATGTGCAACCTGAAATCCCACATGAGAACTCATACAGGAGAGAGACCATATTCTTGCTCTACGTGTCAAAGAAGTTTTTCACATCAAAGTGATCTCAAAACGCACTTGAGAATTCATACAGGAGAGAAACCATATACTTGCTCTATATGTCAAGGAAGTTTTTCTCGTCAAAGTTATCTCAAAACACACATAAGAATTCATACAGGAGAGAAACCATATACTTGCTCTGTATGTCAAAGAAGTTTTTCTTGCCAAAGGCATCTCACAACACACACGAGAATTCATACTGGAGAAAAACCATATACCTGCTCTATATGTCAAAGAAGTTTTTCTCGTCAAAGTAATCTCAAAACACACATGAGAATTCATACAGGAGAGAAACCATATACTTGCTCTATATGTCAAAGAAGTTTTTCATGTGAAAGTAATCTCAAAAGACACACGAGAACTCATACAGGGTAGAAACCATTCACTTGCTCTGTATGTCAAAGAATTTTTCTGCTCCAGGTCATTTCAAACACACAAGAATACACACTAGACAGAAACTGCATACTTGATCTTTGTCTAAGTAGTTTTTCTAATTCTGAAATTCTCAAAGTATACATTGGAAATCATTGTAGAGAGAGGACATTCTCCAGTCCTTATGTCAAAAATGTTAGACATTTTCAAATACTTTGAGATTACTCATGAAAATTGGTAATGTTTAGAGGGCAATTAAATGTACTGAATGCCAAAAGGTTTTTAGTATCCCTCTGCTCTCAAAAACCTTATGTGAACCCATATTGGAGGAGATATTTTGAATCAAGGTGTTTCCAAAGGTGTATGGAAACTCTTACTAGAAAGAAAAGTCATCGTAGAATGAATGTGTTAACTCGGAAGAAAGATGTCATTCTTTCATACAGTGTTAAAACAATTTTTCTCTTTTAGA
Source organism: Macrobrachium rosenbergii (assembly GCF_040412425.1). NCBI lineage: Eukaryota > Metazoa > Arthropoda > Malacostraca > Decapoda > Palaemonidae > Macrobrachium > Macrobrachium rosenbergii. The sequence goes on from NC_089775.1 coordinate 6,790,749, forward strand.
TTCATAACTTATGTGAGAACTCATTGAGGATAGATGTTGTTCTTTTACACTGCGTGTTATATTTTTGTGTTGTAATCTCCAAAACACAGTCGTTGGTTCTGAATGCCAAAATAGTGTTTTCAAGTGTCAAAAGCATAAGCAAAGTCATTCATCAAGGATGATGTTCAGTTGTACTGACAGATTTGTTAATATTTTGCATCCTAAAGTAAGTTGCACTGGATATGGAAATAATTTAATTATTGTGAACCTATCTGCAACCTGTGGGACTATAAAAAGGAAAAACCATATTTGTATTTTTAGGATCCAATTAATTTTCACAGGGAAGTTTTTCTGATTCTGTGTTATTTTTTATTTTATTTCTGAGTATTCTAAACAGAGGAAAATTTTATCAGATCCTAATTAGGATACAGTGTTGTGCGTAGAACATCCTGTGAAATTGGAAGCTGAAAAAGCGTTATCATTGCTGTCAATTAAAGAAGACAAGGAGATTGGAGGAGGAGCATATGAATTTGACATGAGATTGTTGTATGACCTTTATAGAAAGGTAAAATAAATTATTTGTTTTTGCATTTGTACTCAGTGAACACTGTACAGTACTAGATTAAGAAATTGTATCTGGTATCTACTTTACTTTTCTTGTTCCGATGTACTTTTTGTACGATTTCTAAAATAAGAATGAATTTTGTCATTGGTTGACATGAATTTTTCTTATTTTTGTTATTCAGCATTATGCATATGCATTTGTGTATGTACTTGTAAGCTTTGACTATTTCCATGAAATGTCATTCTTAGTGGAAATAAAAAGATTGATATTTTCATTAAACATCAATGAAAATTAGGTGCAGTTTTATTTGATTACTTTTTGATATGTTCTTGGTTTCAATATTGTTCAAAGAATATGATACGGCAACAGTACATCCTAATGCTTCGTATTAGCCCACTGGGCAAAGTGGACTGACTAAACTACTGTATTTTTGTACTGTATTTTGTTTTAAGCTAACCAGTCAGAAGTGTTAAGACAGGACTTGCTCTTGTAAATGACTACAGAACTGTATGACTGTATTCTGTTTAAGCTGCACATTAGATACATAACACATAGATGAACTGTTTGCGTGAATCACCATTCCATTAATAATAATGTATAAAGTGTGTCCTTTAAAAGGGAAAGTAGCTGTAATTACTGTATGTGCATGAATCAAGAGCTTTAATTAACTTTAACGTAAAAGGCAATGATAACTGCTTCAAAAGACCTAAACATTATTGCTATCATTGAGTAAAATGACATGAAAAAGAAACTGGATCTCCTGAAGAAGAGGTTGGACGTTGCCCCTTTTGAAAATGTATCCGAGTTGGAACAAGAACAAGACGTACAAGGCAAAGAATTGCAAGATACAAAGACGCTGCCAAAAGACTTTGTGGTAATGAAGGCTTTTCTATTCAGTGAGCAGACAGGACCACTGCCCATGTACTGCTACCAATGTGAAACATAGCATGAAAAATTGCGAAACATTTTGAATGACAGTTTTAGACACATTACAGGAAACCCAGTCAGTAAGATTGAAAGACCCTAAACAAGTTAATGAAGGAATTGATGATCCCTTAGTAAGAATTGGGTTTCAAGAAATAAAAGACGGCTGTATCTTGATGCATCCTAAGCAGTGAGGCAACAAGGTCTCAAATGTGGGAAAGATGGGTTAATGAGGCGTCTGTTCCATAAATGGCGATATCTTCCTTCACACTGGGGTGGCCTGAGTTACTGTGTGTACAGATTCTCTACTTTTTCAATTTATTAGTGTCATCTGCAGAATCTGTTATTATTAGTACTATTGTTATTGTTGTTGTTTTTATTGTATTACTACGTTGTTCCGACACGGTATACAAACCCTCGGTCCTTTACATTAGGAATTACTTTCAGGCGTAGGCTGGAAACGGCCTTTAAACTCTTGAGCATGGTGGTTAGGCAGTAACTACCTCCAGGTAGGCAGGAATACCCGCCTGCCCGGATGTAAACATTCCAGTTTGCTTTCAGCCATCATGCGTTGCTGACGTGTTTTTGGTTCTCTCTGCCTGACTGTCGTTAAGCTCTTATTATCCCGGTGGGATCTTTCTGTATTTTTGTTTATGTATACGTTTGTTTGATATTTATTAATACAAACCCACAAATTGTGACAACCTTGCATAAGCCGCCCCTGTACATTCTTGGGATTTGATAGTTTGGGATGTAATATCTTGGTAATGCTTCTCTTCCAGCAGCCCTTGAAATACGGAAGGCGCCCTGAGTTCGGAGATATAGTTTGGGACGTAATATCTTCTTACATTCATCGGGACGGAGTTCGTTCCCTTCTTGGGCTTCCGCCCTCCGTGTGTAAGGGGCATCACTACTTCCCTCCTACTTATGCTGAGTGTTGCTCGCAACCTGTGCTTGGAGAACTACAGGCCGGGTGGGAGGTTGCGGGCGCTGTCGGTAAGTTCTGCTTCCACGGCGCCCTTGGTGTCCTCCCGTCCGTCCTTTTTCTCTTCCCGTAGGTTCTTCCTTCTCCCCTTTAGTAGATCTCCCTCCTTCGCCCTCTTTGCTCGCTCGTCGGGCGAAGATCAGGGGCGGGGAGCGATCGGGCGACCTCTTCTATAGTACCTCCTCCCGCTGCATAGGGCAGTTCCCCTTGCAGCGAGAGGAGTCTCCCTCTACAAATCATCTTTGCTTTTTCTTTCAGGTTGACAGTGAGCATCGCAGACACAGCAGTAGTTGGCTGGATATATCAAAGGATATCTCGCATGAAGTAGTCTTGACGTTCATTTAGTGTTGCTTCGGGATCGACCACATTACTTGGTTAGACGACATATTTCCATGTCAGGATCGTTCTGACTCTGTTCCCGCTGATGTGGATTGGTCGCTGTCATTGCTGGTCTTCATGTATGCTGTTGCACTGCCTCCGGCGTATCTGTGGTCCATCTGCTCCTGCCGTTCCCTGTGTTATGCTCTTGTCAACTCGACGACAGTCTCTGGGCTGCTCTTCCTGGTCTCCTGCCGCAGCCGCCCTGATCGCTCCTGTCGCTGAACCGCAAATGAATGTCTGCTCCTGCATCGGGTGTCCTGATCGTGCCCGCTCCTGCATCTCCTGAGTGGTCATGCCTGGGGCCGCTTCGTTGTGTTCCTGCCAGCTGCCCTGGAGGTTACGATGTCTGCCATCCTGTAGAAGATGTTGACATGAAGGGGAAGGGAGTGGCCTTGTGGAAGTGATGTTCCTGGCCGTTGCATAGCTCCTGCCCTCCGAACCTGTGCCATAGCTCCTGCATCTGCTGTCCTGATCATGCCTGCCGCTTCTCTGGCGGTCGTGCCCGGGCTGCTTCCATTGTGTTCCTGCCAGCTGCCCCAGAGGTTACGATGTCCGCCATCCTGTAGAAGATGTCGGCGTGAAGATGAAGGAAGTCGCCCTGTTGAGGTGATGTTCCTGGCTGTTGCATTAGCTCCTGCCTTCCGAACTGCTGCCATAGCTCCTGCATCGGCTGTCCTGATGATGCCTGCTGCTTCTCCTGGTGGTGGTGTCCTGGGCCGCGTCCGTTGTGTTCCTGCCTGACTGCCCTGGAGGTTACGATGTTTCGTGTCCACCATCCTGTAGATGTCAGAGTGGAGGTGAAGGAAGCTGCCCTGTGGAAGTAGCCACCGTCTTCTTCATCTTATCCTCGATTTCATTTTCGTCTTCTTCTGCGTCTTCCCTTTCTCTCCCAAGGTCCAAAAGGTCCCAAGGATTGGACAGACCTCCATCGGCCGAAGGAAAGGAATGCTGCTTCTTCCCCTTGATGCCCTTGGATGTCTAGGAACTGCCTCCTTCCGAGGAGGCAGTGGGTCTCTCGTTGGCTCTTCCCGACCTTTGGGTTAGGAAACCGATTGGCATAGCCCTGGGTTTTGTGTTTCGGAAGCCGCGGATGCGCAGACCTTGGTTTGCGATCCTGTTCCCAGTTCTAGAGGTTCCGCCTCTAAGACGGGGGCTGCTTCAGGTGCTCGTTCGCGAGCCGCTTTGAGTGCTCGAGATTCTATGGAATATTGAGTATCCCGATCTGGTCTGGAGAGATTTTCCTGGGCCCAGTTCGGGAGCAGTGCGAGAGAAAGGGCCGAGGCACCCAGGTGTCTTGGCTCTTCCTGCCAGCACCACAAGCGCTCCCCGAGTGCTTGCCAGTGCTTGGTCGGGTTCCCAGCCTGGTGTCTCGATCCTGTCAGTTCGAACATCAGAAGAAGCAGGGAAGAGATTCCCTTCGGGAGTCCTGCGGGACTTCTAAGGGACTGACTCTCTTCCAGGAGACAAGTTTCTCTCGTTGGCTCTTCCCGCCCTCGGGTGGGAACCGATTCGCATTCTCCTGTGGGGTCTTGCCTTTCAGGGGCCGCGAGAGCGCGCCCTCTTGAGGCCACGTCCTCGTTGCCAGTCTTGGAAGTCTGTATGTTTATTGGACACAGTATCTTATAAAGAAAAACAATTAAATATTGTAAATAAGATTTTAGAAAAAAATGCAGATTGATGATCCACAAAAAGAAAATAACACTTGAACACACTAACGTTATACTTTCAATAATTATATTATACAATGGAACGTAAATGGTCTACAGACCAGATTACATTTGGGAGAAATACAACGATTACTAAAGGAATATGAGCCAATGGTAATATGTTTACAACATGTCAACAAAACAGTATCAACAATAGGTAAATATACCTTAGTATCTACATCTAGAGAAGAAGAAGGAAATTTAGGTACTGCTATATATGTACATAAAGTATATTATGACAGAGTACCTGTAAATTTTACTGGCTTGCAAATATCAAGTACTAAAATACGAATAAAAAACGATAATTACATAATTTATAACCTATATAACCAACCTAACAAAAGTTACGACATTGATAAACTTAAAGATTTACTTAACAATACCCAGGAACCTACATTAATAGTAGGTGATTTTAACGCTCACAACCCAATATGGGACTGTCATTGTACAAACTCAAGTAGAATAGGTAGTAAAATAGAAGAGTTCACGGATTCCAATGACATGTGCTGTATAAATGATGACGAAATTAGCACATATTTTTCCAAAGCACAAGGAACATTTTCCTCCGTAGACTTAACTTTATGTACAACAGGCATAGTTGACAGATTGGATTGGAATACAGTTGATGACTTGCACACCAGTGATCATTTCCCAATATTAATTTCCTTATTGCAAAATAATCCTGCAAAACATGTCCCTCACTATAACATAAAGCAGATTGGGAGCGATATGAAATGCACACTAGAAATATCCCACAATTTGAATATTTAAAAGACCATAATGAAACTAATAAATTTCTTGTTGATTTCATTAAAAATGCTGCTGATAAAGCAATACCAAAGTCAAACCCCCATCCAACAAAACACAAGGTTCCCTGGTGGTCTGATGAGTTAACAGAATTAATAAATATAAAACACTCAATAGGGAAACAATTAGATAATTTGAATAGAAAGTTCAGTAAAATTAATAAAAAATTACCGATACTAGAAAGAACTTTACAAAAAATGACTGTATTGTTGCTGGAAATTGATACATTAAAACCTGTGTACAACAAAATATCTGCAAAATTTAAAAAAGAATTCAAGGAAGAATCATTTCATGGAGGAAATACATATCAGATCTCTCTAATAATACTCCCATACAAAAAATATGGGAAAAATTCAGGAAAATAAATGGTACCCATGTCAAACTACCTAGACATGCCATATTAAAAGATGGAAAAAGAACACTTGATCCAAAAGAAATAAGTAATATAATGGGAGAAAATTTAGCAAATGTAAGTAGTGATAAGAATTTAGATGAACACTTCTGCACAAAAAAAAAAAAAATAGAATTAATAACAATAAATTTTGAAATAATAGAAGATATATATTATAATAGAAAATTTAGTATGTCAGAGATGGAATATGCTCTCTCGAACAGCAATAAATCTGCTCCTGGAGGTGACAATATTTGTTCTGAGATGATCTGCCACTTAGCGCCTTTGGCAGAGTCATACTTATTAGAGTTTTGTAATCATTTATGGCTTCGAAATTTATTTCCAGATGAATGGCGTAAAGCTATAATAATTCCTATCCCCAAATCTGGAAAGGATCCCAGTAACGTAAATAATTACAGACCAATTTCTTTAACAAGCTGCTTATGCAATTTGTTAGAGAAAATGGTAAATACTCGACTAACATGGCACGTTCGAGAAAAAAAAATTTTAACTCCCACTCAGTTTTGGTCACAGTGTAACAGATCTACATTTGATTCTCTCTGTAACTTAGAAGACCATATACGTAGAGGTTTTGAACGAAAACAAATTACTGTAGCTGTCTTTTTTGACATTGAAAAAGCATACGATACTACATGGAGGTATGCTATATTAAAAACTTTACAAAACAACAACATCCGTGGACATTTACCTAGGTTTCTACAGAACTTTTTGACAAACCGCAATTTTCAGGTGAGAATTGATGATGATCTGTCTAGAACATTTCCACTTGAAACTGGTGTTCCACAGGGAAGCGTCCTTAGTGGCACGCTGTTTACTTTAGCAATTATTGATATCAGTAAAAATCTACCTATTGGCATTAAAAGTAACCTGTACATGGATGATTTTGCCATATATTATTCAGCATCCCGAATAAAACATGCAGAAAGAATGGTTAATAAAAGCATAGTAAAAATAGATGAATGGGCCTCATCTGCAGGCTTTAAATTTTCCATAGATAAAACTCAAGCAATCATGTTTTATAAAAAGTGGAAAAAAGGTGAAGAAATAGGTTTAAAAATCAGAAACCATAGTATACCAATTGGCCAAACAGCAAAATTTTTGGGATTAATATTTGACACCCACTTGAACTGGAGAGCTCACATTACATATGTAAAATCTAAAAGTAAAAGAGCTTTAAATCTAATTAGAAAACTATCGAACACTACTTGGGGAGCCGATAAACATACCCTTACTGCACTGTATAAGGCAACAGTTCTGTCCATCATTGATTATGGAAGCGAAGTATATGGCTCGGCATCTGACACAGTGCTGAAAATGTTAGACCCTGTTCACAATGAAGGCCTTAGAATATGCTCAGGAGTCTTTAGATCATCACCAAAATCATCGTTGCAAGTTGAATGTGGTGAACTGCCTTTGTCTCTCCATAGAGAGCTAGTAACAATGAAAAGTGCTTTAAGAATTCAAACTAGTGATTCTCCAACCAAAAAATTATTTGAATTAAGAGATGTATTTATAAACAACTATCCACCACCTTTCCCAGTTAGAGCTAGAAGATTGTTTGAGTTGCTGAATATAAATATACAAGTGCCTTTAATGGTAAAATCACCTCCTCCCTGGACAATGAATAAAATGAGAATTTGCACACACCTCAAGTATTTATCAAAAAGTAACTCATATACACCAGAACACCATAGACAGCATACAATAGAGCATATAAACCGAAAAGGTCCACATTACGCAATATATACAGATGGATCTAAATCAGAACACGGAGTAGGATATGCTGCAGTGTCCCAAGACAAAACTTACCAGTTCTCTCTTCCTAATAATGCTTCTGTATTTACAGCAGAATTGTCTGGAATTGCATCAGCCATAAAAATAATCAAAGAATCATCATTCAATAATTTTGTGATTTTCAGTGATTCAAGAAGCGCTGTAGAAGCTATTCAGAGTTACAAATGAAAAAATCATATAGTACAACAAATTAAATTATATCTCCATAAATTATATAATAATGGAAAAAATGTAGAAATATGTTGGATCCCTGCCCATGTAGGGATCAAAGGAAATGAAGATGCAGACAAAACAGCTAAAGCAGCAACTCACATGACAAGATCATATGTGAATATCCCTGTTACTGATTATGTAACTCACATAAAAATGGGTATCATAAATAAATGGCAATATATATGAGATGAAGAACCTGAAAGTAATAAACTGAAAGAAATAAAACCTAATGTTAAAAAATGGAGTTCATCATATCGGAGAGAGAGACACGCACAAGTAATTTTAACACGCCTCAGAATAGGCCATACTCGTCTGACACATGTCCACTTAATGAGCAGCCCACATGGCCTGGCTCCCGAGTGCTCAGATTGCAGAGTAATAATAATGGTCAGACATGTGTTATGTGAATGTCCAAAGTATGACCAACAACGAATGTCTACTCTTGGAAATAGATCAATGAAAGAAATTTTGTCAGAATCTTTCACATTTTCAATCGTTCCAATTTTGATGTTCTTGAAGAACTGTAATTTAATTAATAAAATATAAAAAAAGTAAATAATAAAAGCATGACAAGCCTTTTAACATTTGAATTTTACAAAAAAGAGAAAAATTTTAAAACTTACCTTAATTTATATTCTGAATTTTAATATACCGATTTAGTATGAATGTAAGGAAGTCTGAGTAAATGTATTTATTGTATGAGAGGATGTGCCTATGTGCAGTTTTAAATTTCATTTTAATTCATTCATCATTGTATCGAATGATCTGTTGGGTCCTAGCGCTTGACTTCAGGCCTAGACCTAGTATTTTAATCAAATCCTTCGGGCCAGCCCTGTGAGAGCTGAAAGTCAGCTTAGTGGTCTGGTTAAACTAATTTAATAATAATAATAATACAGCATCCAAGGTGGCTGCTTCCTCAGGCACTATCGTACCCAGGGAGGACCCAGCCTTCGGGAGACTGTGCCAGTCTGGACGTAGGGCCCGTGGGCTTACTTGGTCCGGAAGCGAAGGGATGGCGTTCTCTCTCGCTTCTCGAGGTCTGTGGGGCCTGAGTCAGCAATGACCCTAAGGAATGGACCGTTGCTGAGTTCCGCCTCTCTCTTCCCTAGAGAGTTGGTGGATGCTGCGGTGGACAAGCGCCGGGCCAATGACAGCTACCAGCTTGTTCACCATTCAGTGGCAAAGGCCTACGGGTTTTACATTCCACTGCGGCCAGGCCCTCGGGTCAGACTGGCACTTCCTTGCCCCCTAAGAAGTCCCAGTCTTCGAAGGGGTCCCATGGAAACACCCAGCCTTCTTCTTCCTTTAGAAAGGGTGGGTCCTCCCATTCCTTTCAGCCCGCTTTCCAATCCGGAAAAGGGGGCAAGGGGAAGAAGAAGAAGAAGAAGGGGAAATACTAGTGGCAGCGTTTCCCCCCAAATGCTGCCAAAGGTGGGGGGGTGCCTGTTGAGCCATTGGGCAAAGTGGTAGCGACACGGAGCCGAGACCTGGATAGTGGATGTCCTTGGGGAGGGATATCTACTACCCTTGGAGTCTCGGCCTTCCCTCACCTACTCTCCAGTCCATCTCTGCACATACGTCCAAGGAACTCCGAAGGACTCCGCACTACAGCAAGAAGTGCAAGTCATGCTGAGCAATGGTGCTGTGGAAGTCGTGTCGGACCAGTCTGCAGGCTTTTACAGCCGTGTCTTCCTCGTAGAGAAAACCACAGGGGGATGGAGACCAATCATAGACCTTTCTCCCCCGAACTGATTCATTCGCCAATGGAAACAGCGCGATCCATGCTTGCTTCCATCAGGGAGAACAACTTCATGCTTACGGTGGAGTTGAAGGATGCGTATTTTCAAATACCCATTCATCTGTCCTCTCGCAAGTACCTCTGCTTTATCCTCGGGGAGACGGTCTTCCAATTTAGGGCACTTTGCTTTGGGCTCTCGACCGCTCCCCAGGTGTTTATGAGTCTTCTTTCTCGTGTCAGCTTGGGCCCACTTGCACGGGATGCATCTATTGAGGTATCTCGACAACTGGCTGGTCCTGGCGAGCTCCCACTCGCAGTTGCTGCAGGACAGGGATCGACTCCTCGTGTTTTGCCGATATCTTGGGATCTTGGTGAACCACAAGAAGTCAGATCTCACTCCCAAGCAGAGGATAAAGTACCTGGGCATGCTGATAGACATGACAGTAGCGAAAGTCTTTCCCTTGAACTCTTGTATCAGCAGGTTCAGGCAGGCAGCACAGCTGTTCCTGTCACAACAGGAGCAGCCAGCCTGGCAATGGTAAGTCATCATCGGTCACCTGTCATCGCTGGAGAAGCTGGTACCCCATGGGCATCTTCCCCTGCGATCTCTACAATGAAGGCCAAAGGGTTATTGGTCCCAGTCCCGAGACCCCCAGTCCTTTCTCATCCCTCTTTCCAAGGAGGTGAGAGAGGACCTTTGTTGGTGGATGGATGACAGGAACCTCTTGATAAGAGTATCCCTGCATGCTCCCCCTCCGGACATGCTGCTGTTCTCAGACGCATGGACCGAGGGTTGGGGTGCAAACCTGGAGGAGTTGCTGACTTTGGGAGTGTGGCACTGAGACGACAAGCACCTTCACATCAACATCCTTCCTGGCTCTGCAAGAGTTCCGGGATCGAGTGATGGGACACTCCATGGTACTGATGAGCGACAACACCACAGCAGTGGCATATGTCAAGAAGCAGGTGGGTCTTGTATCCCTCCCGCCCCACCAGTTGATGATGCAGGTGCACGAGTGGGCCGTGGCTCACTTGGTAGAGCTGTCAGCCAGGTACATTCCAGGCAAGAGGAATGTCGTGGCAGACAAGCTCAGCCGCCAGAATCAGGTGATCGGGACCGAATGGTCCCTTCACTGGGAAGCGATGGAAAGGCTATTCGACCTGTGGGGGCGTCCAGTCGTCGACCTGTTCGCCACCCGAGCACAGCAGAAAACTCCAGGTCTTCTGCTTGGTCGTGCTGGACCTATTGGCCACAGCAGAGGATGCGCATTCCAGCACCCGTGGGACAACCTCGATGTTTACGCCTTTCCTCCGTTCTGTTTGATTCGCTGAGTGATCAACAAGTGATGATCACTCCAAATCTCAGAATGATTCTGGTGGCACCCAGCCATTTGGTATCCCGGCCTGCTAGCTCTCCTCTCCGAGGCGCTGAGAGAGAAACCCCCGGCCCAACTTGCTGTGTCAACCCCATGTAGAGCGTTACCACCAGACAGTGCAGTCCCTGTGTCTTCACGGCTGGACATTATCCACGATCTGCTGTGAGCAAGAGGCAGCAACAGAGATGGCTGGGTACCCCAGACGATCCTGCGCAACGGTATACCAGGGAAAGTGGTCCGTCTTCTGTGGTTGGTGTCGTGGACGGGGTATATTGGCCACATTGAGCTTCAGACTGTCACTTTCGATGGGCCGGAGTTCACCCAGGGTTAGAAGAATTTATTTCTGGTGATAGAAATTCATTTCTCACTATAATGTGGTTCGGATTCCACAATAAGCTGTAGGTCCCGTTGCTAAGTAACCAATTGGTTCTTAGGTAAAATAAGTCTAATCCTTCTGGCCAGCCCTAGGAGAGCTGTTAATCAGCTCAGTGGTCTGGTAAAACTAAGGTATACTTAACTTTATCTGTCTGGTCGGAGCTACTGTTCAGCAGGTCCCGGACTTCCTTGTCTTCCTTTGCCGAGAAAGGCTTCTCTCCATTTCAGCTGTAAAAGGCTACCATGCTGCACTCGACCTAGTCTTGCAGCTGAAAGGAGTAGACATCTCTTTCTCCTTCAAGATTTCCCTACTGATGAGATGCTTTGAAAAGTCTTACCCACCCAGGGATCTGAGGCCCCCTGCGTGGGATGTGACTCTCGTTCTAAGGAGCCTGACTCATGCATCGTACGAGCCTTTACGAGAGTTGTCCGACAGGGTTCTGACCCTCAAGACCCTCTTCTTGGTGGCCCTGGCATTGGCAAAGAGAGTTGGCGAACTACACGGACTTTCCTTCGATGTTAAACACTGGAGGGGATGGGGATCGATTATGTTTGATTTCGTCCCAGATTTCGTGGCAAAGACTCAGAATCCTTCGGTCCCTGACGCACAGTTTGAGTCCTTCACAATTCCCTCCCTAGAGGACTTTGTAGGTAATGAACCAGACGAGATGCTACTGTGTCCTGTTAGAGTGCTGCGGCGCTATCTGAAGAGGACTCGATGTCTCTGGCCTGAGTGTCGACTACACTTTGTTAGTACTGGTTCGACCAAGAAAGAAGTGTCCAAGAACACCATCTCTTTCTGGCTTTGTGAGATGATAAGGAGAGCGTATTCTGCTGCAGGAGAAGACGACATCGTTACACTTCGTCCGAGAGCTCACGAAGTCCGCAGCATTGGTCTGTCCCTCGCATTCCGGAAGAACATAATGTTTCTGCAGGTGCTGAAGGCAGGCGTGTGGTCCCAACAGACCACCTTGACCTTTTTCTACCTCCGGGATGTTGCTCACAAGTCCTTGGACACTTTTTCCTTGGGTGCTGTGGTGGCTTCTCAACAAGTTGTGTAGCTTACCCAGCTCCTCTAACAGGACAGGTTGCATGTTGCCTAAGATGTACGGTTGTGACTGGGAGAATGAATGTGGAGTGACTGGCCTTTCTTCTTTCTCCCCATCTTCGATCTCTTCCCATGGGCAGAGAGTGGACGTGCTGTTACGTGCTGGATCTGGCTGTCGAAGTCTGACAATTGATCCCTCGTTTCTTTTAACCCGATCATTTTGTCAGGGACAGTTTTCCCTTCCTCGCTTGATTGACCAGGATGGGAAGACAAAGTGTGGTGAACTCCAGTCAGTTCATAGAGACTCATTCAGATTCCTCCCTCCAACCAATGAGCCTTCCTAATGTAAAGGACCGAGGGCTTGTATATCGTGTCAGAATAAATCACAATTTTTAAAAGTAAATTGTATTTTTCCCAACTATACAAACCTGAGGTCCTTTACATTACATTTCATGCCCACCTCATGCCACCCCTGAATCTGATAGCTGGGCCAAAAGGCAAATTGGAATGTTTAGATCCGGGCAGGCAGTACTCCTGCCTCCCGGACGGTATTTAACTGCCTAACCACCTTCTTCGAAACTTCAACGGCCGCTTCCAGCCTACGCTGAAAGTATTTCCTAATGTAAAGGACCTCAGGTTTGTATAGTTAGGAAAAATACAATTTACTTTTAAAAATTGTGATTTTTTGAAATAATGTTTTCTTTCCAAAAAATATTCTTTTTAAATATCAGTTTATAAAAATATCTTATATTTTATTTTTGATTATTAATCTGCGAAACAAGGCGATTACAACCATGTATAACATTAGGTGATAAGTTGAACAACTGAGGAAGAAAATATTGGTTCCATTACTGAAGTTGCAAATGGGTAATATTGCCACAGTCCTTAAGGGCCATCCCCCTAGCATCTCTTGGGTTAAGGAGACAGGCCACCATCCAAAACGTGTGCAAAAATCCAGTTTCGATTACAAGAGGCAAAGTTGCCCATGTCTCGAAATGGTGTACCCAATCCTTGGGACCACCGAACTTTTCTAAGTGACTCATGACATTCTTCTGCTCATATTTTGTCACTTATTCTGACCATGAAGAGGAAAGGATATATAGCTAATATCCTTTTATTTACAGATCTGCTGCTGAAGGGAGAAATGGGAAATAGGAAAGAGTTTATAATAAAAGAATTATGGCTTTGCAGAGACGGAAGAAACTTAACAGACATAAAGAAGGAGGAATAAAGGCGGGAGAGGAAGAGGAGGAGCTGTTCTATAGGAAGATCCCGCCTATTACTACTACTACTACAACATCAGCCTCGGTTGGGTGACTTTTCATCTTCTCCCTTATTTGAGGTAAAACGTCTTATTTCCGCCTCGTTTTCGTCGCAAAGACGCCGGAAATACGTCGGAGTGACGCATTTTTACCATCTATAATTATCCCTTGACCTCTCTGAAACAATAGACGTCGGTTTTGCGTCGTGGGACGGAAACAAATAAGGGGTTTTCAGACGTAAGTTACGGCGCACGTGGTCTTGACCTCCTGATGTACGAAGCCTCCCACAGGGGATCTGTTTAGGTGTGTTAGAATTAGATAGATATCATGGGTGTAATGGGTTGGACACCCCTTTGAATATTATTAAAAATGCCCTAATTCCATCATAGGCTGTTCAGGCTAGGCTAGGCCACAGGGGAGACATCCCAGCCTAACCTAACTGAGGGTGAACCCTGAAGACGTTAGGTATTCTTCTCATTCCTCCTGTGGGATTTGTCGGCCTAGGTTGAGTTTGTTCCGACACAATATAAAAACCGAGGTCCTTTACAATAATAACCTTACTTTCAGGTGTAGGCTGAAATACGGCCGTTAAACTCTTGAGCATGGTGGTTAGGCAGTAACTGGTTTTTCCGCCAGGTAAATGGCTGGCTGGAATTACCCCATCCTTTACATTAGGAATTACCTGCCCAGATGTAAACATTCCAGTTGTTCCAACACAATATACAAACCCTCGGCCCTTTACATTAGGAGATTACTTTCAGGCGTAGGCTGGAAACGGCCGTTGAACTTTGAACAAGGTGGTTAGGCAGTTAACTACTGTCCGGGAGGCGGGAGTACCTCCTGCCCGGAGGTAAACATCCCAATTTGCTTTCGGCCGTCGTAGCGCACGGACGTTGTTCTTTGCCGCTCTCTGCCTGACAGCTTTCTTTTCTTCATAATTGGTGGGAAATTTTACCCTTGTTTGTTATGGATAAATCATCCAAACCTTCCTATCCCCAGCGTGTATGTCCTTGGGGAGGGGGGAAAAAATGTAAGTCTTTTCGGTCTAGAGTCGACATGGACCCACACGCCCTCTGTACATCTTGCAGGGGACGTGTGTGTTCACACGACGACCCTTGTAGTGAGTGTTGCTCTTGGTCCCCCGAGCAATGGAGGAAGTTTGAGGGGAGGAGACGTTACCGTTGTAAGCCTACCAAGGAGTCGTCTGAGGGAAAGACGCCCCCGACGACTCCATTGGTGGCGAATGTGTCGGGCTCGTTTCTCCCTCCCAGCGAACTTCTCCTTCTTGCTCCCTCTCCCTCGGGTGAGGACTCCCCCTCCCCTTCCTCTTTCGTTTCATTGTTTGTGGAAGGGCGCGGGGGAGAGTTCGACCGGGACATCCTCTCTGAGGTCTCTTCCTGTTCTGGAGGGGAGTTTTTTCCTTCGGAGCAGGTGGAGGCTTCCTGTACTAACCCGACTCTCACTTCAGGTCTCGGGCTGGATAGCCAGGCTACAAACCCAACCTCAACCTGGCTACACCTGGGCCTACCTGGCACGTCACTGGAGGGATTGGCTCCACTGCCCCCTGCTCCAGTTACCACTCACTCGGCAACGACAGCCACTACTACGACCGTCACCATGTCCAGGTTTGCACAGCTCCCGGTGTCGGTAGCATCACACCTTGACACCCAGGTATCGGCGTCCCCTGTGTTGCAACACACTGTACCGCTGCCGCCTGGCTTCCTGGCCCCGTTCACGCGAGCTGGCCCCACCTACATGGTGACGTCATCATACCCATATGTGACTGTCGCTGCCCCCGTTGCTGACCCTGGCCTGTCTACATCCACTGTTCCTCGCCTTACGTTCCAGCCCAGCCCTTCGTCTGTTCCTGTCCCCATCCCATTGACTCTGGCGCGGCCTGACACGACTATCCACGCCGGAGGGGCGGCGCCTGCATTCCCAGCCCCGCCCACTTTTGTTCCTGGCCGACGCGCGGCTGCCTCCACCCAGGCAAATGCTGGCTCGAGCTCCGCGGTCTCTGCCTGGGATGTACCTTCTGCTGCAGCCCCTCCTGCTGTTCCTGAGTCTTCGGCCACACTCTCCTGGCTTGGGGACCTGACAGCGTTCCTGAAGCAGATGGTGAAGAAGAAGAAGAGGTCTAGGAAGGTGTCGTCGTGTTCATCTTCGTCTTCGTCATCATCGTCGTCTTCATCTGCTGCTTCTTCCACTTCTCCTTCCGAGGCTTCGCAGCCGAAGAAGAAGAAGCCTGCCTCTCCCCCCCCTAAGAGCAAGGCTTCCAAGGGTCTGCCTCCTTCCACAGGGAAGGCAGTGGGATCTCTTGTCGGCTCATCCCGATCCTCGGATCAGGGAACTGCTGCCCTGGCCTCTGGGTCAGCGGCATCAGGAGCCAAGGGCGTGCAGACCAAGGCTTGCACTCCCCCACTGCGCCTAAGAAAATTCCTGCTTATAAGGCCAGCGAGTCCGTGTCGGACACTCGTTCATGAAGTTGCTCCAGTACCGGGTCCCCAAGGAGACCCGGTACCCCAGTCTGATACGGGAGAAACTTCTCCCGTACAGACCAGGGCGTGGGGCGAGAAAGAGCCGGGGCATGCAGGTGCTCCGTCTCTTCCTGTTGGCACTCCTTCAGATGCCAAGTCAGGTTCCTGGGACAGTGCTTCAGCCCCGTGGGGCCGAACGCAAGGAGACATGAAGAGGTCCCCTGCTCAGTCTTTCTGAGAGGCTCCTGCCTCGAAGAAGACTTGGGCGTGTCCAGAGGACAGTGCAAGCTCGTGCCAGCCAGCTGCGTGCTTGACTCCTCCCAGTCCCCGGCCACATCCGCGTGGCCAGCCTGGCTCGGGTTAGGCGAGTGCGTGGCTCGGCTCTCGCGAGCTGCTCCGCTCTCCTCGGGAGATTGCTTTCCCTGGGCGAAAGCAGTCTCCTCGACCCGGGAGCTCGTCATCACCGCGGGTTGGTGACCGCTCTTGGCCCACTGCCTCTGCTGGTTCTGCCAGTAAAGCCAGTGGGAGCGCCCGATCTTCCTCGCCTGTCCCCTCCACCCCTTCGGCTTCTTCCAGGGGGCGCGAGTCAGACAGGAGGAACTCTGGGGAGTGTTCTCCTCAGAGTTCTACCGCGTGGGGGTACGAACCTGGCTCGGTTCTCGGCTCAACCAGGTCTTACGCCCGCGTGGTTCAGGAAGGTCCACGGGGGTCTGCTGAGGTTCTCCCTCCTGCGGGGAGAGTAGTTCGGGAGGACCGCACTCTGGAGGGACTCCAGGGTCCTGTGCCCCAGGATGCGGACACCCCCGAAATACAGAGGACTTTTGCGGAGGTTATCGCGCTGATTCATCAGCACAATGACCTCGGGGAAGGGACCACGGCCTCGTCTGTGGATCGTCCTTCGCGCCTCGAATCCTTCTGGGGACCCAAGAAGGAACCCAAGGCTTCGGTGGGGCTGCTGTGGTCCACGCTTGCCGAGGGGGTACTCGACCAGGTGAACAGTCTTGTGTCTGGGCAAGACAGTTCACTTCGTTCGAGCCGCTCGGACAAGCTTCTTCCTCCTCCTCTGCCTCAACAGAAGCGCTTTTACACACCAGTTGATGGGGTGTTACTGACTGTGCAGGTTGACCTGGACCTAACTCGTTTGGATCCGGGTCTGTCGTTGCAGCATTTGACTGCAGAGAGTATCTTCCTCTCTCAGCAAGAAGCTGAAACCCTGGAAGCCACCGCCATGGCGGCCTTCCAAGCAGTCTCCTGGCTCAATCTGTGGTCCTTCACAGTATCGAAGGTAGCTGCTTCCTCAGGCGCTATTGTACCTGGGGAGGACTCCACCTTTGGGAGATTGTGCCAGTCTAGGGGTAGGGCTATCTCCTACCTCACCCACCAGATTGCAAACCTGTGGGCAAACCTTGTGCTAAAGCGAAGGGATGCCATTCTCTCTTGCTTCCCAGGTCTGTAGGTCCCGAGTCAGCTATCGCCCTGCGGAATGGACCGTTGCTGGGTTCCTCCTCTCTCTTCCCCAGAGAGCTGGTGGATGCCGCTGTGGACAAACGCTGTGCCGATGACAGCGACTGGCTTGTCCACCAGGCAGTGACCAAGACCTCCGGGTCTTCGCATTGCACTGCGGCCAGGTCTTCGGGCCAGGCTGGCACTTCCTCAGCCCCTAAGAAGTCCCAGTCTTCGAAGGGGTCTCGAGGAAACACCCAGCCTTCTTCTTCCTCGAGAAGGGGGTGTCACTCCCGCCCTTTTCAGCCCACTTTCCAAGCCGGTAAAGGGGGCAAGGGTAAGAAGAAGAAGGGGAAACGCTAGGGGCGGCGTTCCCCCCCAAAAGCTGCCAAAGGTGGGGGGTTGCCTGTCGAGCCACTGGGCAACTTGGCAGCGACATGGAGCCGAGACCTGGATAGTGGATGTCCTTCGGGAGGGATATCTACTACCCTTCGAGTCTCGGCCTCCCCTCACCTACTCTCCAGTCCATCTCCAGACTTATGTTCCAGGATCGTTGAAGGACACCGCACTACAGCAGGAAGTGCAAGCCATGCTGAGCAAGGGTGCTGTAGAAGTCGTGTTGGACCAGTCTGCAGGCTTTTACAGCCGTGTCTTTCTCGTAGAGAAAGCCTCAGGGGGATGGAGACCGGTCGTAGACCTCTCTCCCTTGAACCGTTTCGTTCGCCAGACTCGGTTCACGATGGAAACAGCGCAAACCGTGCTGGCCTCCATCAGGGAGAACGACTTCATGCTTACGGTGGACCTGAAGGATGGGTATTTCCAAATACCCATTCATCTGTCCTCTTGCAAGTACCTCCGCTTTGTCCTCGGGGAGTCGGTCTTCCAATTCAGGGCACTTTGTTTCGGGCTCTCGACCGCTCCCCAGGTGTTCACGAGAGTATTCTCCCTCGTGTCAGCTTGGGCCCACTCGCACGGGATACGTCTTCTGAGGTATCAAGACGACTGGCTAGTCCTGGCAAGCGAGAATTGGTACAGGACAGGGATTGGCTCCTCGAGTTTTGCCGAGATCTAGGGATCGTGGTAAATCTGGAGAAGTCAGATCTCACCCCCAAGCAGAGGATAAAGTACCTGGGCATGCTGATAGATACGGTGGCAGCGAAAGTCTTTCCCTTGGACTCTCGTATCAGCAAGTTCAGGCAGGCAGCAGAGCTGTTCCTGTCACGGCAGGAGCAGCCAGCTCGGCAATGGTAAGTCTTCATCAGTCACCTGTCGTCTTTGGAGAAGCTAGTACCTCACGGGCGTCTTCACCTGCGGTCTCTCCAGTGGAGACTAAAGGAGTATTGGTCCCAGTCCCAAGACCCCCAGTCCTACCTCATCCCTCTTTCTGAGGAGGTGAGGAAGGACCTTCACTGGTGGTCAGACGACAGAAACCTCTTGATAGGAGTATCCCTGCATACTCCCCCTCCAGACGTGCTTCTGTTTTCGGACTCATCTACCAAGGGATGGGGCGCTCACCTGGAGGAGTTGCTGACTTCGGGAGTGTGGCACCGGGACGACGAGCACCTTCACATCAACATCCTGGAACTGAAGGCGGCCTTCCTGGCCCTCCAGGAGTTCCAGGATCGAGTGATGAGACACTTCGTGGTAATGATGAGCGACAATACCACGGTAGTGGCATACGTCAACAAGCAGGGGGGGACTCGTGTCCCACCAGCTTCATCAGTTGACGATGCAGGTGCACGAGTGGGCCGTGGCTCACTCGGTAGAGCTGTCAGCCAGGTACATTCCAGGCAAGAGGAATGTCGTGGCAGACAAGCTCAGCCGCCAGAGCCAGGTGGTAGGGACCAAATGGTCCCTCCATCAGGAAGTAGCGGAAAGGCTGTTCGACCTGTGGGGGCATCCAGTGATAGATCTGTTGGCCACCCGGCACAACAGAAAGCTCCAGGTCTTCTGTTCTGTCGTGCCGAACCCCTGGGCCGCTGCAGAGGACGTGTTCCAACACCCGTGGGACAATCTCGACGTATATGCCTTTCCCCCGTTCTGTCTGATTCGCCGAGTGATCAGCCGAGTGATGATCACCCCGAATCTCAGAATGACTAGTGGCACCTAAATGGCCCCAGGCTGTTTGGTACCCGGACCTGCTAGCTCTCCTCTCCGAGGCACCAACCTCCTGCGTCCACCTCACGCAGAGCGGTTCCACCTGGCAGTGCATTCCATGTGTCTTCATGGCTGGAGGTTATCCACCATCTCTTGTGAGCGAGAGGGTTTTCGCGCCGCGCAGCAACAGAGATGGCAGGATACCTGAGAAGATCCTCCGAAGCGGTATACCAGGGAAAGTGGTCCGTCTTGTGTGGTTGATGTCGTCGAAGGGGTATCTCTCCGGTCGGAGCTACTGTTCAGCGGGTCGCGGACTTCCTCGTCTTCCTTCACCGAGAGAAGTTTCTCTCCGATTCAGCTGTGAAAGGCTACCACGCCGTACTCGGCCTAGTCTTACGGCTGGAAGGAATAGACATCTCCTCCTTCGAGATTTCTCTACTCATGAGAAGCTTCGAACGGTCTTGCCCACCCGGGGATCTGAGGCCCCCGGCGTGCGACGTGACTCTCGTCCTAAGGAGCCTGACTCGTGCACCGTACGAGCCTTTACAAGAGTCGTCAGACAGGGATCTGACCCTCAAGACCGTCTTCTTGCTAGCTCTGGCTTCGGCGAAGAGAGTTGGCGAGCTTCACGGACTTTCCTTTGATGTTAAACACTGGAGGGGATGGGGATCAGTTATGCTCGATTTCATCCCGGATTTCATGGCGAGGACTCAGAACCCTTCGGTCCCTGATGCACGGTTCGAGTCCTTCACGATCCCCTCCCTAGAGAACTTTGTAGGTAATGAACCAGACGAGATACTACTGTGTCCTATTAGAGTGCAGCGGCGCTATCTGAAGAGAACTCGGCGCCTCAGGCCTGAGTGTTGACGACTCTTCGTTAGCACTGGCTCGACCAAGAAAGAAGTGTCCAAGAACACCATCTCTTTTTGGGTTCGTGAGACGAAAAGGAGAGCGTACTCTGCTGCAGGAGAAGATGACACCGGTACGCTTCGTCCGAGAGCTCATGAGGTCCGCAGCATTGGTCCGTCCCTCGCATTCTGGAAGAATATGTCGGTGTCACAGGTGCTGAAGGCAGGCGTGTGGTCCCAGCAGACTACCTTTACCGCTTCTTCTACCTCCAGGATGTTGCACACAAGTCCTTGGACACTTTTTCCTTGGGTGCTGTGGTGGCTGCTCAACAAGTTGTGTAGCTTATCCAGCTCCTCTAACAGGACAGGTTGCATCTCGCCTAAGTTGTACGGTTGTGATTGGGAGATTGAATGTGGAGTGACTGGCACCTCTTCTTTCTCCCCATCCTAAGCTCTCTTCCCACGGGCAGGGAGCGGACGTGCCGTTACAAGCTGGATCTGGCGATCGAGGCAGGTAAGCACATAACAGGAGCTCCCGTTTTATTTCCG
Organism: Macrobrachium rosenbergii; assembly: GCF_040412425.1. Lineage (NCBI taxonomy): Eukaryota > Metazoa > Arthropoda > Malacostraca > Decapoda > Palaemonidae > Macrobrachium > Macrobrachium rosenbergii. The sequence goes on from NC_089775.1 coordinate 6,811,728, forward strand.
TTCAGGTTAATAGAAGCAACCCCACTCCTTCCTCTACAAGGGGAGGAAGGAGACTATGACTCTAAGACAAACCCAATGCTTGTTTGTTCCGACACAATATACAAACCCTCGGTCCTTTACATTAGGAATTACTTTCAGGCGTAGGCTGGAAACGGCCATTAAGCTCTTGAGCAAGGTGGTTAGGCAGTAACTACCACCAGGTAGGCGGGGATACCCGCCTGCCCGGATGTAAACATTCCAGTTTGCTTTCGGCCGTCATGCGTTGCTGATGTGTTTTGGTTCTCTCTGCCTGACTGTCGTTAAGCTCTTATTTTCCTGGTGGGATCTTTCTTGTTTATATATACGTGTGTTTGATATTTGTTAATACAAACCCACGATTTGTGATAACCTTGCGTAAGCCGTCGTTCCCTGCCTGTGTCTTGGGTTTGACGGCCAAGGGCATAACTGGAGTAGCTAACCAAGTGGTAATGCTTCTCTCTAGCAGCCCTTTACGTAAATACTGAAGGCGCCCCTGTACTTTCGGAGATATAGTTTGGGACACAATATCTTCACTCCCTTACATCCATCGGGATGTAAGAGTTAGTTCCCTTCTTGGGCTTCCGCCCTCCGTGTATAAGGGGCATCACTAATTTCTTCCTACTTATGCTGAGTGTTACTCGCCGCCTGCGCTTAGAGAATTGCGGGCCGAATCAGAGGTTTCAGGCGTCGTCGATAAGTTACGCTTCCACGGCGCCCTTGGTGGCCTCCCCTCCGTCCTTTTTTCGCTTCCCATAGGTTCTTCCTTCTCCCCTTTAGTAGATCTCTCTCCTTCGCCCTCTTCGTTCACTCATCGGGCGAAGACCGTTGGGGGGGGTGGGGGCAATCGGGCGACCTCGTCTAGAGTACCTCCTCCCGCTGCGTAGGGCAGTTCCCCTTGTAGCGAGAGCAGTCTCCCTCTACTAATCATCTTTGCTTTTCTTTCAGGTTGACAGTGAGCATCGCAGACACAGCAGTAGTTGGCTGGATATATCAAGAATATCGCGCAAGAAGCAGTCCCGACATTCATTCAGTGTTGCTTCGGGATCGACCACAATACCTGATTAGATGACATATTTCCACATCGGGATCGCTCTGACTCTGTTCCCGCCGATGTAGATCGATCGCTGTCATTGCTGGTTTTCATATATGCTGTTGCAATGCCTCCTGCGTATCTGTGGTCCATCTGCTCCTGCTGTTCCCTGTGTTATGCTCTTGTCAGCTCGACGACAGTCTGTGGGCTGCTCTCCTGGTCTCCTGCCGCAGCCGCCCTGATCGCCCCTGTCGCTGCTGGTGACTTTCAAATGACATTCTGTCCGTTGCAGTAGCTCCTGCCTTCCGAACAGCTAACGTAGCTCCTGCATCGAATGTCCTGATCGTGCCCACTTCTTCTCCTAGTGATGGTGCCCGGGGCCACTTCCGTTGTGTTCCTGCCAGCTGCCCTGTAGGTTACGATGTCTGCCATCCTGTAGAAGATGTTGGCGTGAAAGGGAAGTAAGTCGCCTTGTGGAAGTGATGTTCCTGGCCGTTGCATAGCTCCTGCTCTCCGAACCTGTGCCGTAGCTCCTGCATCGGCTGTCCTGATCATTCCTGCCGCTTCTGGCGGTGGTGCCCGGGGCCGCTTCCGTGCATTCCTGCCAGCTGCCCCAGAGGTTACGATGTCCGCCATCCTGTAGAAGATGTCGGCGTGAAGATGTAGGAAGTGGTCCTGTTGAGGTGATGTTCCTGGCCGTTGCAGTGGCTCCTGCCTTCCGAATTGCTGCCGTAGCTCCTGCCTTCCGAATTGCTGCCGTAGCTCCTGCATCGGGTGTCCTGATCATACTTCTCCTGGTGGTGGTGTCTTGGCGGCGTCTGTTGTGTTCCTGCTGGACTACCCTGGAAGTTACGATGTTTTGTATCCACCATCCTGTAGAAGATGTCGGAGTGGAGCTGAAGGAAGCCATCCTGTGGAAGTAGCCGCCGTCTTCTTCATCTTATCTCGATTTCGTCTTCTGCTGCGTCTTCCCTTCCTCTCCCGAGGTCCAAGGGGGTCCTGAGAAAACGGACAGACCTCCATCGGCCGAAGGAAAGGTATTCTGCTTCTTCCCCTTGATGCCCTTGGACGTCTGGGGACTGCCTCCTCCCGAGGAGGCAGTGGGTCTCTTGTTGGCTCTTCCCGACCTTCGGGTTAGGAAAGCGATTGGCATAGCCGTGGGTTTTGTGTTTTGGAAGCCGCGGGCGCGCAGACCTCAGTTTGCGATCCCGTTCCCGAGTCTTAGAGGTTCCGCCTCTAAGATGGGGGCTGCTTCGGGCGCTCGTTCACGAGTCACTTCGAGTGCTCGAGATTCTATGGAATATCGAGTATCCCGATCTGGTCTGGAGAGATTTTCCTGGGTCCAGTTCTCGAGGCCACGCTCTCGTTGCCAGTCTTGGAAGTCTGCATTTACGACTGGTTCTGTGCTTGGCTCTTTCGATTTATTAGGGGACAAAGCAGCCGCTCCCGATTTTCGGAAGTCTCGTGGGTAGCTCGAATTCTATGAATCATGAACGCTCTCACGGTTCGAACACCAGAAGAAGCAGAAAAGAGATTCACTTTGGGTGTCTGGTTGCTGGAACACCCAGGTGTCGGTCTGCCGCGACGCCAGGTGTCTCAATACTGCCCGCCAGCTGCTTCGCATTGCTTCCTGTGGGCTTTCATTCTTGTGTCTCGAACTTTAGGATTCGATCATGCAAGATAGCCAGACACTTGAATTCTGCTTTGAACCTTCTTCTCTTGGCCTTTTAATCTATTAGGTAAGTTTAGAAGTTTGGGAAACTAGCAATTGTTCACAGCAGAAGTCCGCCTGCCCAGTTACGATTTTTTTTTTTTTTTTTTTTTTAGCTGCATAGGTAAGATGGGTGAAAGAAGAGTGAGGGCAGTTAGCTAGCTAACCATGGTAGGGAATAGTTTAGAAAGTGAAATATTAGTAAGAGTAATGTCAAGTGTGGTTTATCCACAATTTTATTTAGATAAGGGTACAATTTTTCTAATATTAACATAATACAATAATAATTTGACATTATAACAACATGGTAAATTGTACATATTGCATATTTTGAATTTATTTCTTATTAATCATATTTAAAACATAAAATAAAATAATAAAATTAGTTCCAATTTCCTCATTTTAACCTTGATGTTAATTATCATAATGATTTTGCATGATACCTACATAGTAAATTCTAAATATTACTTTTTCACAAGGCATTTCTTAATAATATAATGGTTGAGGTTCATCATGATATGATGAATATATGAAGATACTCTTCTCCACCATCTGTGGTCTGTGTTGTTTGGGTGGCTTCTCTCTTCTGCTACGGATTCTTCTGTTAATTCACTGTTGTACTGATCTAGTTTGCTGCATATGTTGGTTGCCAGTCTGTATAATCTTTGATTAATTGGTTCTATTTTTGTATTTTTGTGTATTTGTTCTATATTCAGATCGTCATCTTCTTGATTGTATCTCACTGCATCGGACCTTAGTATCTTATTTTGGAATTTTTGTAATGCACTTATATTGGAAGTCGATGCTAAACACGTGGGTATTGGTGGATATTCCATTATTGGTCTGATCAGGCTTTTTGTAGAAATGGATTTTGATATTTGTGTTCATATTCCTAAATCGTTTTAGCTTTGTATTTTGTGTTCTTGCTATTCTTAGCCTTTCTCTCACGTGTCTCGATATTCCTCTTTGTCCGAATTGCATTCCTAGTATTCTTGTGCTTTTAGTAAAATTCATCGGTTGTTGGTCTAAAATTATTTGTGCAGGTTTGTAAGCAGACACTGATATTAGTTGGAATTTAGATTTATTTGTCTTTATCTTCCACTTCTTTTCAAATTGATTTATTCTTTCAATTTGGTTCATTGTTTTTTGCTACTTGTCTTTTCAAAGTTGGATCCCTTCTTGAGTGTTTTTCTGGGTGTATAATTATTTGAGTTATATCATCTGCAAAGCAGACATCAGTACAGTACTCTGGTGGTGAAGTCATATCTGATGTATATAATATGAATAGTGTTGGACGGAGTACAGATCCTTGTGGGACTCCACTTAGTAACGGGAATGGATTCCTATGTAATTTTGTGACTTGATTGCTGCTGTTCAATCTTTGATGAAGTTGCATAGTATTTTCTCAAAAATGTCTGGAAGGTTGAGATGTAATATTTTGTATTGAAGTCCTTGTATCCAGACTTTGTCAAATGCCTTGGTTATATCTCTACATACTAGGTTACATAGTAACCTTCTTCTTTGTGATAGTGCAGTACTCTCATATATTGTTGCTATTGCAATCTGGGTCCCTCTTCCTTTTCTAAATCCATATTGATTATTATTGTGTAGCTGATTACCTTCTAGGAACAACACTAATCTGTTGTTAATTATTTTTTCAAATATTTTTCCAGGTATTTTTAGTAATGATATTGGTCTATAATTCTCTACCCGACTAGTATCTTTTCCTGGTTTGGGTATCAAAATCATTATTGCATTCTTGAATATAATTGGAAAATATCCCATTGAGAGGGCCCAGTTGTATATTTCTCTTAATTTTCAAGTGCAATGTCTGGTAAATTTTGAATTATGACCTTGTTAATTCCGCTTTTCCAGGTACTTTGTGTTTAAAATTTTTATTATTATTTTGATTTCCCATAACTCTATTTTCCTTGTTAATGGGCAGTCTTCATTGAGTCTGCTAATATCAGCTGCATAATGCGGATTTGTTCTGTTTCTATGTTGTTCAATGAATTCATTGACTTTTTGTCTCATGTTGGTTGTCAAGAAATTTTGGTTATCCTCCTGCGTTATCTGGAATATTTCCTGCCAGTAGGCCTTGTGCAGTACTTCCTTCTCTTTATCATCATATATTTTCTCATTCCCATGCTTTATGTATGGCGAAGTATTAGTTTTGCTTCCCATCAGTCTTGCAACGGAGTTCCAAAATTGTTTTGGGTTATTGTACTGTATTTCTGTGTTTTTTATTAGGTCTTCCCAATTTTGATGATATGATCTTGAGTTTTCTTGTACTAACTGTTCTTGTAATGACACATATCTTCTCATTAATATGCTGTTCCACCCTGTTATAAGTACTGTGTTTTGGATGTTGTTGTAGTGCCATTGTATCAGTTTCAACTTATCACTACTAATAGGATGTGGAAGTGTGGTGTATTTAGTCATGGGTATATTATTTTTTATTGCTTCCTCTATATTTGTGTAACATTCTTCAAGCTCACCATCTACTATTTCTTTTGTTAGTTCTATTTCATTTGAATTTATTGTTGGTTGTCTACTAATTTTTCCTTCTATTTCATTTTTGAAGCTTTCCCAACTTGCTCTTTTTATATTTGGTATTTCTAAGGATTGAATCATTATTGGAGTGGTTGACAATGTAATTACCATTGGTATATGATCGGAGGAGGTTGCTGGTCCTCTTGTAACGGCAATATTGAGGTGAATTTTGTTATTTCCCAATATTATATCTGGCTTTCCTTTTCTGTTATTTGCCACAAAGGTATCGAAATCAGGTCCTAAGTGTATGATATACTTTTTATTTATTAATCTGACTATTTCTTGTCCTGTGTAATTAGATTGCCTATATCCAAATATTTGGTGTCTGCCATTTAGATCCGCAATGAGGTAGGTTGGTTCTCTCCTGTTCATTAACTTCATGACATCCGAAGTGGGAAATAATGTCTTCTTGGCGGCTTGTAAGCTGTAGCGATCACTATTGGTCCTTTGTTAGTTTGAATTTGGACTGCTAAAAAGTCGTCTTGGAAATCGTCTGTTATCTTATGTCTAATATTACTCTTGATTGCTATTGCAATTCCTGCAAAGGGTTCATCAGCAAAGTTTTGCAGTATCCTGTATGTATTATATCCAAACATTTTCAGAGTTTCATTTCGTTTCATACCATGCTCATTGATTAATATTATGTCAGGTCTTCTTCTCTATATATATTGTATAATTCAAATTTCTTTGTTTCAGGATTTCATGTTGTGCTGAATTATTTTAATTCTTTCGTAGAGTTGGGTCCATTCGAGTTACAGTGGTCTAGTAATTTTGTTCTTTTTCTTTCACTTTTCCGTTTTCTGGTGTTATTGGCTACTGGCGTAGTACTTTTTGATGCTGAAGTTGATCCCTGTGGATTTTGTAAGATGGGGGAGTTGGAAAACCTGAGAAGCTTGGTAGTGAGGCTTGTATTTATTTCTTCTGTTAATTGATGCCTGATGCGCTTCTTTGCAAATTACTTACAGCGCCCTGAAGGATGGATTGGTGAGTTCGAGTCCTCTGGGCTCAATTCAGAGTGTAAAGTCTTCATCTGATGAGTCGTCTTTTCTGAGCTTTCTGCTGTGTTTTCTTCATATTGTGTGCAGTCTTGCATATCTTGTTGTATATCCTGAGTTGCTTGTAAATCTTCTGCTTTGCTTGTATGGTTTTCTTGTCTTTTATTCCTTTCCATGGTGCTTGCTATCATGTTTATTGTTTCTTTAGAGAAGTGTATTGTAGGTAAATTGTTATCTGCTAATATGCTGTTTATTACTGAGGGGTAGAATCCTTCTTGGCGCAGCCCGTTTTATTGCTAAATTTATTATTATCGTGATTCTTGTCTCTTCTTGTACGAGTATTCTACTTATATTATTTTGGATGTTTGCATTAGCCTGGCAATTTCCTGTATTAGCGGCTGTAACTTTGGCGTAACTTGTACGGTTGCTTGTAGTGGATGTTGCATTTCTGTTGGCTTTGATCTCTTGAATTTTTCTTTTTATTAGGGGTTTTCTCACTGGGCATTTCGCTGCTAAAGTTCTATGTTGTTGATTGCAGTTAACACATTTTTTTTGTATTTTCTCTTTACATTCTCTGTATGTATAATCATGTGATGAACATTCAGAGCATATTTTATAGTTATTATCTTTAGAGCATTCCTTAAGCAGATGCTCATAAGAGTAGCATCTGTAGCAAAATGACAAATTTACAAATATATCCTCTTCAGTGTGTTCACTTGGAATGTATTGGTAGGCTACAAATAATCCTCTTTCTATGGCTCTCTTTTTTCATCTTCGGTGTTTCAAACTTTATTTTCATGGCGTGGGAATTGTTTTGGATTTTTATCACCTCATCCACTGCAGCCCATTCGTTTTTTCCTTTCGATACTGTTTTTAAGGTCGTCTTCTCTCCGTGATTCTACCGACTGGTAGTCTAGGTATTTTGCTACTATAGTTTTCATGGAATTATATTCTGGGGGTCTATTACCTCAAACTCATCATTTGCAAAAATTGTCCTGTTCTCTGAATGAAGAATCTTTTCTGAGTCATCTTTGTGAACATTGACAAAGAATGCTGTGTTGGCGGGATTACTCTTTGGACTCTAGCCTGATGGCGCCTATACACTGCCATAACTTGAGTTTCTACTTGGCCGCGACATGCCATGTTTAGGACTATTGTCTTGTATCTTAATCTTCATTTTGAATCATGTTATTTACTTCTTCCTTGAAAGTTTTGCCACATAGAAGGGTGACACATAAACCTAGCTATGCTGGCACTGAAATAAGAGGCCAGAACGATGCCAAGACTTAGAATCGTTGAAAGATTTTGAAAACCTCACGGGCTACTTTCTTTGGATACTAGGCAGTCCATGAGAGCATCGTTTTCCCCTGGCGGTTTGCCGGTCGCACTTACGAGACTGGCTCGCTTCGACATCTCGCTTGCCAGACTGGCTCGTCGACTCGGCTTGCCAGACTGGCTCAGCTTGGCTCTGCTCGCCCGCCTCCTCCCAGTCTGCCGCATACCAACCAGCTGGATCACGTTCTCGTGACCGCTTGGCTCGGCTCGGCCCTACTCGGTTTCTTGCCATTAAAAAGTTCTCGCCTATGTTCGAGTGAACTTTTTTGCTCTTCCTAGGAAAGTGCTTTGCCACGGCACAAGTGCTCTTCTTTCCCCGTGTGGCAGTAATCTCCTTCGGTTGATTATCGCTCACTGTCCGCCTCTCCTGCTTATTTTACTGGCAGGACAGGTAGGGATACTCTTTCCTCCTCACCTGTTCTCTTCTCCTCTCGGTTGTTCCGAGAGGCACGAGATGGACAGAGAGAACTCCGACGAAATTTTCTTTCGGAGTTCGGCTGCCTGGCGCACTTTGGGTATTGGTCCCCCGATTCTCTCGTATTATAACCAGGTAGCCGAGGAGGGTTTCATGGGATCTCTCAAGGTCTCCCTCTAAGGGGAGAGGTACAGGAGCTTCACGCATCGGAAACAGCAAGGGTCTTCCTCTTCAAGTTACGATTGCCCCCGTGTTCTTGGAGAACTTCGCACTGATTCGTCGGTGCGAGGATCCCCAGGACAGGACTGCGGCTCCCCCAATGAATAACCTTCATCACTCGCAACCCTTGCAGTTTGCGAGGGGCCGAGAGTGTCAGGGACCGCCGTGGTGCTGGCTTCCGAGAGCGTTCTCGACCTGATGAATTCTTTTCTTCGATGGAGTTAATTCAGGTTGAGGCACCAAGCTTCCACCCCTGCCTCGACAGAATATGAATTCTTCCTTCCTCGGAGGGTCTTGCCGACTACAGTATTTTGGGCAATTCTGGTGCTAAGAAGAAGGACTTTGTCCCAATTCGGGTCTCCGGTTTCGTAAGTCCCGAGTTGGCTCGACCCTTGGGAACGAACCTTTACTTGGTTCTGCCTTTCTCTTTCAGAGATTTGCTAGATACCCCGGTAATGAAGGTTCCCACCAGGGCACTGACTTGTCCTTTGGACAATGGCCAAGAACTTTGGGTCTTAGTAGTCTCAACTGGACCTTGATTTCAAGCCAGCCCCCCTCAACTCCTTAGCTAAGAAGTCCTAGGCTTCAGAAGAAGATTGCAACTGCTGATGCCTGGACAAAATGATACTTATTGAGTCTCTGGAACTGGCAGCGACATTGCCAAGACCTGAGAATGGATTCCTTCAGGAGAAGTATCTATTTCCCTTAGGTCTCGGCAATTCTTTCCATCGAACTTTCATCCCACCACCTCTCCCGTGCTCCTGATTCGGGGAATGCCAGCTGGCTAGAGCTAATTGGCTCGGTACCCTGTCATCTTGCAGAAGCTTCCCCATGGTGGAGAATGGAAGTCTGCTTCCTTTTCCCCGTTCTTTCCTCTTCGATGTTTGAGGAAAGAGTTAGGCTAATGCTTGATTATAGGAACCTTCGAATATGCCTTCATATTCCCCTCACATCTTGTGTCTACTTCACGGATTCACAGATTGAGGAATAGGCGCACACTGGTAAGACCTTGTCTTGAATTTGTGTGACCGAGACGATTAGTGCCTTCTTGTCACTGTCCTGGGCTCAGGGCAGCCTTTTGGCCTTCCGAGAACTCAGGATGGGTTTTGCGGCACTCACTGGTTTCGTTGAACAACAAAACCACAGTAGTGGCATTTGTCGACAAACAAGAGGCAATCGTTTTTTCCTCCTGTTTCATCTCGACATTTGAAGGTACTCGAGTGTTGTTCTATTGCACACTCGACAGCTGAATTAACCAGATGCATTCCTGGTGGGGATGTAATGGTAGGCAAGCCTGGCCTCAGGTTTGAGTGATTGGGACAGAACATGCTGCTCACTCTTTCTTCACGAAGATTCATGCAGAGACTGCTGGACTGAGAAATCCCTACTGTCCTTCTGTTGCCTCCCTGCACACAAGTCGGTAGTGTTTTCTCACTCCCTCATACCAGACCAGGGGCCGCTCTGTTGAGGCATGCTGTCTTTTGGTGAAAACTCGATATCGACGTTTTTTCCCTCCGTATTTGTCCGTTTCGCTAGGGGTTCACGAACATTGCTCACCCCGAGTTACAGACAAATACTGGAACACTTCAACACTTCACCTTCATCCGACCTGATTGCCGAGGCATCGAGAAGAATTCCACTTGAAACATCCTCCTGTGCAGCTACACAAGAAGCGGTTCTTTAGGCAGTACATCCCTTTGGACTGGGAGGCCCCGCCAGCTTCCTGGCAAGCACAGGGCTCTCTCTGCCCAGGCAATTGCTGGATATAGCTGGATCTGCCCGGGATGCGCCTTCCTGCTGCAACCTGCTGTTTCTGCTGGGACTGGAGCCGTCTTCGCTTTCCTGGCTTGGGATTTGACTTCTTTCCTGAAGCAGATGGTGAAGAAGAAGAAGAAGAAGAGAAGTCTGGAAGGTTTCGTCTTCTCTTCATCTTCATCTTTCTTCTCCCTTTCATTTTCTGCTGCTTCTTCCTCTTCTCTCCTTCCGAGTCTTCTATCTGAAGTAGCCTTCTGTCTCCCCAGTAAGAAACCTAGCACCGAGATTTCTTCAGGGTCTGCCTCCTTCCACAGGGAAGGCAGTGGGATCTCTTGTTGGCTCTTCCCGATCCTCGGATCAGGGAACCTGCCGTGCTCTGGCCTCCGGGCCAGGGCACCAGGATAGCCAAGGGCGTGCAGACCAAGGTCTGCCATCTCCCATGCGCCTACCCTGAAACCTTGCTTCTAAGATGGAAGAACGGGATGGGCATCACACACATCGTTCTTGCTCGGTACCCGGGTCCCCAAGGAGACTCCAAATCCCCAGGCATCTGATACGGGTTCGAAACCTTCTTGTTCCCCTCCAGGGCGTGGACTTTGAGAGAAAGAGCCAGGCATGCAGGTGCTCTGTCTCTTCCTGCTGGCACTCCTTCCAGTGCCAAGTCAGGTTCCCTGGACAGTGCTTCAACCCCGCAAAAACGAACGCAAGGAGAGGACAGAGAAGAAGTCCCCTACTCAGTCTTCCTCCTGAGGCTTCGGCCTGGCGATCAAGAAGGTCTGGGCGCTGATCAGAGGACAGCAGCACCTTTCACCCAGCCAGCTCACAAACTGTCGACTCCTCCCAGTCCCCGGCCATTCCCGGAAAGAATATGGCCAGCCTGGCAGGGGGAGGAATGCGCGGGTCCCAACAGACTACCGCACCTCCTTCTCCTCGGAGATTGTTTCACCTGGGCCTGAACTGGTCTCCTCGACCCTGAGGGCTTGTCATCACCGTTGGTTGGTGACCAGCTCCTGGCCCGCTGCCTCTGCTGGTTCTGCCAGTAAAGGCAGTGGGAGCGCCCGATCTTCCTCACCTGTCCCCTCCACCCCTTCTCTCTCCTCCAGGGGCGCGAAGTCGGAGAGGAGGAACTCTGGGGATTGTTCTCCTCAGAGTTCAACTAACAGGGGGTCACCTGGCTCTATTCCTTGGTTTGACCAGGTCCTTCCTCTTGCAAGGAGTTCAGGAGGTCCTGGGGTCTGCCGAGGTTCTCCCTCCTGCAGGGAGAGTAGTTCCTTAGGACCATCACCCTGGAAGGACTTCCCCCTTCCTCTGCCCCAGGATGCGGACACCCCCGAAATACAGAGGACTTTTTGCAGAGGTTATTGCGCTGATTCGTCAGCACAATGACCTCGGGGAAGGGACCACGGCCTCTTCTGTGGATTGTCCATCGCGCCTCCTCGAATCCTTCTGGGGACCAAGAAGGAACCCAAGGCTTGGGTGGGACTGCCAGTGGTCCACGCTTTGCCGAGGGAGTTCTCGATCAAGTGAACGGTCTTGTGTCTGGGCAAGACAGCTCACTTCGATCGAGTCGCTCGGACAAGCTTCTTCCCCCTGCCTCTGCCTCGTCAGAAGCGCTTCAATACCACCAGCGGAAGGGGCGTTGCTGACTAAACAGGTTGACCTGGACCTGACTCGTTTGGATCCGGGTCTGTCGTTGCAGCAATTGTCTGCAGAGAACATTTCTCTCTCCAGCAAGAAGCTGCAACCCTGGAAGCCACCGCCATGGCAGCCTTCCAAGCAGTCTCCTGGCTGGATCTGTGGTCCTTCACAGTATCGAAGGTAGCTGCTTCCTCAGGCGCTATCGTACCTGGGGAGGACTCCGCCTTTGGGAGACTGTGCCAGTCTGGAGGTAGGGCTATTTCCTTGCCTTGCCCACCAGACTGCAAACCTGTGGGCAAACCTGGTTTTAAAGCGGAGAGATGCTGTTCTCTCTCGCTTTTGGTCTGTAGGTCCCGAGTCAACAATCGCTCTTGGAATGGACCGTTGCTGGGTTCCTCCTCTCTCTTCCCTAGAGAGTTGGTGGACACCACGGTGGACAAACGCCGTGGGCCGATGACAGCGACTGGCTTGTCCACCAGGCAGTGGTTAAGACCTCAGGGTCTTCTCATCCCACTGCAGCCAGGTCTTTGGGCCAGGCTGGCACTTCCTCGGCCCCTAAGAAGTCCCAGTCTTCGAAGGGGTCCTGAGGAAACACCCAGCCTTCTTCTTCCTCGAGAAGGGGTCACTCCTGCCCTTTTCAGCCCCCTTTCCAAGCCGGTAAAGGGGGCAAGGGTAAGAAGAAGAAGGGGAAACGCTTAGGGCGGCGTTCCCCCCAAAAGCTGCCAAAGGTGGGGGTGCCTGTCAAGCCATTGGGCAACATGGCAGCGACACGGAGCCGAGACCTGGATAGTGGATGTCCTTCTGGGAGGGATATCTACTACCCTTCGAGTCTCGGCCTCCCCACCCTACTCTCCGTCCATCTCCAAACTTATCTTCCAGGTTCGTCAAGGACACCGCACTACAGCAAGAAGTGCAAGCCATGCTGAGCAAGAATGCTGTAGAAGTCGTGTCGGACCAGTCTCCAGGCTTTTACAGCCGTGATCTTTCTCGTAGAGAAAGCATCAGGGGATGGAGACCGGTCATAGACCTCTCTCCCTTGAACCGTTTCGTTCACCAGACTTCATTCACGATGGAAACAGCGCAAATCTGTGCTGGCCTCCATCAGGGAGAACGACTTCATGCTTACGGTGGACTTGAAGGATGCGTATTTCCAAATACCCATCCATCCGTCCTCTTACGCAAGTACCTCCGCTTTGTCCTCGGGGAGTCGGTCTTCCAATTCAGGGCACTTTGTTTCGGGCTCTCGACCGCTCCCCAGGTGTTCACGAGTGTTCTCTCGTGTCAGCTTGGGCCCACTCATCAACGGGATACATCTTCTGAGGTATCTCGACGACTGGCTAGTCCTGGCGAGCTCTCACTCGCAGTTGCTACAGGACAGGGATCGGCTTTGTCGAGTTTTGCCAAGATCTAGGGATCATGGTAAATCTGGAGAAGTCAGATCTCACCCCCAAGCAGAGGACAAAGTACCTGGGCATGCTGATAGACACGGTGGCAGCAAAAGTCTTTCCTCGGACTCCCCGTATCAGCAAGTTCAGGCAGGCAGCACAGCTGTTCCTGTCACGACAGGAGCAACCAGCCAGCCAACGCAATGGCAAGTCGTCATCATCGGTCACCTGTCGTCATTGGAGAAGCTAGTACCTCACACGGGCGCTTTCACCTGCGGTCTCTCCAGTGGAGACTAAAGGAGCATTGGTCCCAGTCCCGAGACCCCCAGTCCTTCCTCATTCCTCTTTCCGAGGAAGTGAGAAAGGACCTTCACTGGTGGTTAGACGACAGGAACCTCTTAATAGGAGTATCCCTGCATACTCCCCCTCCGGACATGCTTCTGTTCTCGGACGCATCGACCGAGGGATGGGGCGCACACCTGGAGGAGTTGCTGACTTCGGGAGTGTGGCACCGAGACGACAAGCACCTTCACATCAACATCCTGGAGCTCAAGGCAGCCTTCCTGGCCCTCCAAGAGTTCCAGGATCGAGTGATGGGACACTCCGTGGTACTGATGAGCGACAATACCACGGTAGTGGCATACGTCAACAAGCAGGGGGGACTGGTGTCCCACCAGCTTCATCAGTTGACGATGCAGGTGCACGAGTGGGCCACACTCACTCAGTAGAGCTGTCAGCCAGGTACATTCCAGGCAAGAGGAATGTCGTGGCAGACAAGCTCAGCCGCCAGAGCCAGGTGGTAGGGACCGAATGGTCCCTCCATCAGGAAGTGGCGGAAAGGCTGTTCGACCTGTGGGGCGCCCAGCCATCGATCTGTTGGCCACCCGGCACAACAGAAAACTCCAGGTCTTCTGTTCTGTCGTGCCGGACCCATGGGCCGCTGCGGAGGACGCGTTCCAACACCCATGGGACAATCTCGACGCGTACGCCCTTCCCCATTCTGTCTGATTCGCCGAGTGATCAGCCGAGTGATGATCACCCAATCTCAGAATGACTCTGGTGGCACCCAAATGGCCCCAGGCCACTTTGGTATCCGGACCTGCTAGCTCTCCTCTCCGAGGCACCGAGAGAGATCCCCTGGCCCAACCTTCTGCGTCAACCTCACGCAGAGCGGTTCCACCTGGCAGTGCATTCCCTGTGTCTTCATTTTCTGGAGGTTATCCACCATCTCTTGCGAGCTAGAGGTTTTCGCCAGTAAACAGCAACAGAGATGGCAGGATACCTCAGAAGATCCTCCGCAGCGGTATACCAGGGAAAGTGGTCCGTCTTCTGTGGTTGGTGTCATCGAAGGGGGTATCTCTCCGGTCGGAGCTACTGTTCAGCAGGTCGCGGACTTCCTCGTCTTCTTCCTTCGCCGAGAGAAGCTTCTCTCCGATTCAGCTGTAAAGGCTACCGTGCGCACTCGGCCTAGTCTTGCGGCTGAAAGGAGTAGACATCTCCTCCTCTTTCGAGATTTCTCTACTCATGAGAAGCTTCGAACGGTCTTGCCCACCCAGGGATCTCAGGCCCCTGTGGGATGTGACTCTCGATTCTCTAAGGAGCCTGACTGTGCACCGTCATGACAAGCCTTTACAGAGAGTCACAGACAGGGATCTGACCCTCAAGACCGTCTTCTTGCTTGCCCTGGCATCCTGCATCGCAAGAGAGTTGGCGAGCTTCACGGACTTTCCTTTGATGTTAAACACTCGAAGGGGATGGGGATCAGTTAAGCTCGATTTCATCCCAGATTTCCCGAAGACTCAGAACCCTTCAGTCCCTGATGCACGGTTCGAGTCCTTCACGATCCTCCCTAGAGGACTTTGTAGGTAATCATCCAGACGAGATGCTACTGTGTCCTGTTAGGGTGCTGCGGCGCTATCTGAAGAGGACTCAGCACCTCAGGCCTGAGTGTCGGCGACTCTTCATTAGCACTGGCTCGACCAAGAAAGAAGTGTCCAAGAACACCATCTCTTTCTGGCTTCGTGAGACTGATAAGGAGAGCGTGCTCTGCTGCAGGAGAAGACGACACCAGTACGCAAACCTTCCGAGAGCTCACGAGGTCCGCAGCATTGGTCCGTCCCTCGCATTCGGGAAGAATATGTCGGTACCACAGGTGCTGAAGGCGGTGTGTGGTCCCAACAGACTACCTTCACCTCCTTCTACCTCCAGGATGTTGCACACAAGTCCTTGGACACTTTTTCCTCTTGGGTCCTGTGGTGGCTGCTCAACAAGTTGTGTAGCTTATCCAGCTCCCCTAACAGGACAGGTTGCATCTCGCCTATGTTGTACAGTTTGTGATTGGGAGAATGAATGTTGAGTGACTGGCCTCTCTTCTTTCTCCCCATCCTAAAAGCTCTTTTCCCACCAGCAGGGAGCGGAACGTGCCAGGTTTTACAAGCTGGATCTGGAGATCGATGCAGGTAAGCACATAACGGGAGCTCCCATTCTATTTCCGTTCAGGTTAATAGAAGCAACCCCACTCCTTCCTCTTGCAAGGAGGAAAGGAGACCATGACTTTGAGACAAACCCAATGCTTGTATTGTTAATTGTCATCCCCCTCAACACACCCAAAAGCCTCCTTTGCATAACTGACACTTTATTTCCACTTTCATGCCAAACCCCAGAAGTCTGACAACTGACCTGGGCCAAAAGGCAAACCCGATCTTTTTTCAGATCCAGGCAGTTTTTCCTTCCTCGCTCTCCCCAGGAAGGGAAGACAACTGCCTAACCACCTTGTTTGAAGTTCAGAGAGACTTTTCTCAGATTCCTCCTCCAATCAGTGAGTCTTCCTAATGTAAAGGACCGAGGGTTTGATATTGTAGGAAAAAATTCAATTTTTAAAAAAATTGCTTTTCCTTAACCTAATTTATTTCAAATGGTCTTTACATAGCCACCATGCCACCCCTCAACTGTTCCTGGGCAGAACAAATCCTTGTTTTATTCCAGACTCTCAACACTTAATCTAACTTATTTGATACTTACTCTTATACCACTGAAGTTTTTCAAACTTCATTCTACAAATTATCCCCAAAAGAACAAAAGAGTAAACCAACTAACTCATTAGGAAAAATCTTAATACTACCAAAAGAAACTAACTGTACTTAAATTATTTACAATTCCAGATTAAGGGATCCCACCCTATTACCAAACTTCACGTAAAGTTCACAGACAGACCTTCATGGTGGGTGTCCCTGTATTTAATCAGGTCTTTAACTGTGTCAACTGTTTTGAATGATACAGAACAACTGGATTTTGGTGCCACCTGTCTCCCTTTCCTGAGTGAATTCCAAATCAACCAAACATCCCCAGTCTTAACTTGGAATCACTATCACCCCATTATATATGTCTTTCCATTCCAGATTGGTAACTATTCATTGGCAGCACCTCTTTCCTAACTAATCAACATTAAACCCCAGATTCTCTCAGCAACAGTTTGTCCAAAAAAAAAAAAATCACAAAAGTCATAGATATCACTCAGCTTGATGTTGTTGCACAGGGCAAGCAACTGCGATCAATCTCCACCATAACCATTGTAGTCCCTAGAGATGGCACTTGTCAGCATCCTCATCTTCATCATATTGCCAACAGAAATCTCATTCCTATAGTTGAAAGGGAGCTCTAAACAGATCAATCAATCAAACTCTAGACTGCCAGAAAAAAAAAACAAAATAAACAAAACTCAGATGAACAACACATTCATAAACAAAACATAATAAAAAACTTTCAATTATGTTTCAACACAATAAGAAAACACATCATCAGATAAACAAACAACCAAAAAGTAAATCTTATCACACAAACCCAACTTCAAATACTACCTGTTGTCAACATAAGCTGTTTAATCCCTGTCGCACTCAGGATAATCTTCCCTGAGGTATCTTTCGACTGGCTAACCTGGCGGAACTCTTTCAAACCTTTCTCTGTTATTTTACAGGACAGGGATCAGCTCCTTGAGTTTTTTGCCATTTGTGATCTAGGGATCATGGTAAATCTGGAGAAGTCAGATCTCACCCCAAACAGAGGATAAAATACCTGGGCATGCTGATAGACACACGTGAGTCTTTCCATCTGACTTTCGTATCAGCAAGTTCAGGCAGGCAGCACAAGTGTTCCTGTCACGACAGGAGCAGCCAGCCTGGCAATGGCAAGTCGTCATCAGTCACCTGTCGTCTTTGGAGAAGCTGTGCAGTACCTCCACGGTGGTCTTCACCAATGCCTCTCTTTCACATTTAAGGAAGGTTTGAGATACATGTCCTCATTTTCTTTCGATTTTTTGCTCCAATGGTCTGGACGACAGGAACTCTTGATAGGAGTATCCCTGCATACTCCCCTCCAGACATGCTTCTGTTCTCAGACGCCTGTCGACCGAGGGATGGGGCGCACACCTGGAGGAGTTGCTGACTTCTGTGGCACCGAGATGACAAGCACCTTCACATCAACATCCTGGAACTCAAGGCGGTGCTTTCCTTTCTTTGCTCTCCAAGAGTTCCAGGATTTGATCCAGTGATGGGACACTCCTGGTACTGATGAGCGACAATACCACAGTAGTGGCATACATCAACAAGCAGGGGGGCCTGGTGTCCCACCAACCTCATCAGTTGACAGATGCAGGTGCACCTTATGGGCCGTGGCTCACTTGGTAGAGCTGTCAGCCAGGCCAGGCAAGGGATGTCGTGGCAGACAAGCTCAGCCGCCAGAACCAAGTGGTAGGGACCGAATGGTCCCTCCATCAGAAGATAGCGGAAAAGCTGTTCGATCTGTGGGGCGTCCAGTCATCGATCTGTTCGCCACCCGGCACAACAGAAAACTCCAGGTCTTCTGTTTTGTCGTGCATTGACCCATGGGCCACTGCGGAGGACGTGTTCCAGCATCTGTGAACAACCTCGACGTGTACACCACGCTTTCCTCCATTCTGTCTGCTGATTCGCTGAGTGATCAGCCGAACATTGATCACCCGAATCTCTCAGAATGATTCTGGTGGCACCCAAATGGCCCAGGCCATTTTGGTATCCGGACCTGCTAGCTCTCCTCTCAGAGGCGCCGAGAGATTCCCTGGCCCAACCTGCTGCTTCAACCTCACACAAGCGGTTCCACCTGGCAGTGCATTCCCTGTGTCTTCACGGCTGGAGGTTATCCACCATCTCTTGCGAGCAAGAGGCTTTTCTGTCGGCAGCAACAGAGATGGCAGGATACCTCAGACGAATGATCCTCCTCAGCGGTATACCAGGGAAAGTGGTCCGTCTTCTGTGGTTGGTGTTGTCGAAATATCTCTCCTGTCAGAGCCTCTGTTCAGCAGGTCGCGGACTTCCTCGCCTTCCTTTGCTTCAGAAAGCTTCTCTCCGTTTCAGCTGTGAAGGCTACCGCGCTTCACTAAAGGCCTAGTCTTGCGGCTGAAAGGAGTAGACATCTCTCCTCTTTCGAGATTTCTCTACTGATGAGAAGCTTCAAATTGTCTTGCCCACCCAGGGATCTCAGGCCCCTGCATGGGATGTGACTCTTGTTGGAGCCTGACTCAGTGCACTAACTTTGAAAAGCAAGAAGTCGTCAGAGACAGGGATCTGACCCTCAAGACCATCTTCCTCTGCTTGCCCTGGCATCGGCGAAGAGAGTTGGCGAGCTTCACGGACTTTCCTTTGATGTTAAACACTGGAGGGGATGGGGATCAGTTACGCTCTATTTCATCCCGGATTTCATGAGTGAAGACTCAGAATCCTTCGGTCCCTGACGCACGGTTCGAGTCCTTCACGATCCCCTCCTAGAGGACTTTGCAGGTAATGAACCAGACGAGATGATACTGTGTCCCTGTTAGAGTGCTGTGGCAACTATCTGAAGAGGACTCAATCCTCTGTGTTGTCGACGACTCACTTAGTACTGGCTCGACCAAGAAAGAAGTGTCCAAGAACACCATCTCTTTCTGGTTTCATGAGACGATAAGGAGAGCGTACTCTGCTGCAGGAGAAGACGACACCGGTATGCTTCGTCCAAGAGCTCACAAGGTCCGCAGCATTGGTCCGTCCCTCGCATTCCGGAAGAATATGTCGGTACACAGGTGCTGAAGGCAGGTTAATTGTGTGGTCATAGCAGACTACCTTCACCTCCTTCAACCTCCGGGATGTTGCACACAAGTCCTTGGACACTTTTTCCTTGGGTCCTGTGGTGGCTGCTCAACAAGTTGTGTAGCTTATCCAGCTCCCCTAACAGGACAGGTTGCATCTCGCCTAACTGTACAGTTGTGATTGGGAGAATGAATGTGGAGTGACTGGCCTCTTTCTTTCTCCCCATCCTGGCTCTCTTCCCACGGGCAGGGAGCGGAAATGCAGCAACAAGCTGGATCCGGGCGATCGATGGCAGGTAAGCTCATAACAACGGAGCTCCTTTCTATTTTCCTTTCAGGTTGATAGAAGCAACCCCACTCCTTCCTCTTGCAAGGGAGGAAGGAGACCATGACTTTGAGACAAACCCAATGCTTGTATTTGCCTTATTGTCATCCGACGTCAAATTCTTCCTAGCCTACTTTGCATGAACTGACGTTTCCTCTTTCATGCAAAGGGTCCCAGAAGTCTGACAACTGATCCTGTGTTTCTTACAACCCGATCTTTTGTCAGAGGTAGTTTTTCCTTCCTCGCTTTCACGACCAGGAAGGGAAGACAAGGTGGTGAACTCCAGTCAGTTCAGAGAGACTTTTCAGATTCCTCCTCCAATCAGTGAGTCTCTAATGTAAGGACCGAGGGTTTGTATTTGTGTCGGAACAAATAACAATTTTTAAAAGTAAATTGTATTTTTCCTAACTATACAAACCCGAGGTCCTTTACACTTTATGCCCACCTCATGCCACCCCTCAATATGTACCTGGGCCGAAAGGCAAATTGGAATGTTTACATCCGGGCAGGCGGGTACTCCCATTCCAGAGGTAGTTAACTGCCTAACCACCTTGTTGAAGTTCAATGGCCGTTTTCCAGCCTTGCGCCTGAAAGTAATCCCTAATGTAAAGGACCTCGTGTTTGTATAGTTAGGAAAAATACAATTTACTTTTTAAAATTGTTATTTTTAAAAGTTAAACAAATATTTTTTTTCATTTCATTGAGGTCCTTTACACTAACGGTAATGTTATCATGCCACCCCTCATTCTTTGTAACAGAAAAATCCCATGTCAATTTGACAAATTGGAATTTTACAACGGGCTCATTAAAATCATGCATAAAATAAACAGTAGTTAACTGCATAACCACCTTGGTTGAAGTTCAACGTCTTGTGCATTTCCAGCCTTTGCCTTAAAGTAATTGTTCCTTATTGATTTGGAGTTTTATAGTTAAAAAAATACAATTTACTTTTTCAAAATTGTTATATTTGTTAAGTTTTCATGTAACTCTCTCTCTCTCTCTCTTCTCTCTCTCTCTCTTATCTCTCTATTTTTCTCTTCTTTGTTTTTTTCCAATTTGTTTCCTATTCTGGGTTTTATTAAAAGTGTGTTGACTCTGCCCTTTTAAGGGTTTTCATCCAAAGGTTGAATGGAAAAGGAAAAGAGAAAAACAGTATTAGAAAAACAGAATTTATTAAAATGTCTTCTTTCATTTTATTGACCAAATGTTTTTTGAAAATGTTGCTCTTTGTAAGGTCCAGCAACACTAAACCCATGCAACAGACTTCTTCTTGTGCACAACACTTTTTAAGCATGTCCTATTATATATAAGGGGTATACAGTTAGGTCAATTCAGACTGTTTCATTTGTCCTTGGTCCTGTTTGGTGGGAAAAAGGCACAGTTAAAAGGTTTAAGTGAGACCTGTAGTCTATGAAACATCAATTATTTTACTTATGTATATACAGTTGTATGTTTCAGTCTTGTGGACTCACTTATTACTGAGGAAAATATTAATGCCTGCATACTAATATAAGCCTGATACACTTCCTGTATATTTATAACGATCAGCTTCTCTTTCTTGCAGGTACTTTGTTGTGCAAAATGTGGACTTGGTCAGAATAATCTTGAAGTTGAAGTACTTGAAACGCAAGAGGTTGAAATCCAACTCTTAAGACAAACTCAATTGGGAGCTTGTTAGGACTTTATGTCCATTTTATTTTTCTGTAAGTTTTTCAAAGATTATTTGTATGCCAAAATTTGTTTCGTTCATGTATGGTTTAAAGTTTAAAATGTTTGTTCCGACACAATATACAAACCCTCAGTCCTTTACATTAGGAATACTTTCAGGCGTAGGCTGGAAACAGCCGTTAAACTCTTGAGCAAGGTGGTTAGGCAGTAACTACCGCCAGGTAGGCAGGGATACCCGCCTGCCCGGATGTAAACATTCTAGTTTGCTTTCGGCCGTCATGCGTTGCTGACTGTCGTTAAGCTCTTATTATCCCGATGGGATCTTTCTTTTTTTTTATTTATATATACGTGTGTTTGATATTTATTAATACAAACCCACGATTTGTGATAACCTTGCATAAGCCGTCGTTCCCTGCCTGTGTCTTGGGTTTGACGGCCAAGGGCATAACTGGAGTAGCGTAACCAAGTGGTAATGCTTCTCTCCAGCAGCCCTTTACGTAAATACTGAAGGCGCCCCTGTACTTTCGGAGATATAGTTTGGGACGCAATATCTTCACTCCCCTACATCCATCGGGACGTAAGAGTTAGTTCCCTTCTTGGGCTTCCGCCCTCCGTGTATAAGGGGCATCACTAATTTCTTCCTACTTATGCTGAGTGTTGCTCGCCGCCTGCGCTTAGAGATTTGCGGGCCGAGTGGGAGGTTGCGGGCGTCGTCGATAAGTTCCGCTTCCACGGCGCCCTTGGTGGCCTCCCCTCCGTCCTTTTTTCTCTTCCCGTAGGTTCTTCCTTCTCCCCTTTAGTAGATCTCTCTCCTTCGCCCTCTTCGCTCGCTCGTCGGGCGAAGACCAGGGGGGGGGGCGATCGAGCGACCTCGTCTAGAGTACCTCCTCCCGCTGCGTAGGGCTGTTCCCCTTGTAGCGGGAGGAGCCTCCCTCTACTAATCATCTTTGTTTTTCTTTCAGGTTGACAGTGAGCATCGCAGACACAGCAGTAGTTGGCTGGATATATCAAGAATATCTTGCATGAAGCAGTCCCGACATTCATTCAGTGTTGCTTCGGGATCGACCACAATACCTGATTAGATGACATATTTCCACGTCGGGATCGCTCTGACTCTGTTCCCGCCGATGTAGATCGATCGCTGTCATTGCTGGTTTTCATGTATGCTGTTGCAATGCTTCCTGCGTATCTGTGGTCCATCTGCTCCTGCTGTTCCCTGTTATGCTCTTGTCAACTCGACGACAGTCTCTGGGCTGCTCTCCTGGTCTCCTGCCGCAGCCGCCCTGATCGCTCCTGTCGCTGCTGGTGACTTTCAAATGACATTCTGTCCGTTGCAGTAGCTCCTGCCTTCCGAACCGCTAACGTAGCTCCTGCATCGGATGTCCTGATCGTGCCCGCTTCTTCTCCTAGTGATCGTGCCCGGGGCCACTTCCGTTGTGTTCCTGCCAGCTGCCCTGGAGGTTACGATGTCTGCCATCCTGTAGAAGATGTTGGCGTGAAGGGAAGGAAGTCGCCTTGTGGAAGTGACGTTCCTGGCCGTTGCATAGCTCCTGCTCTCCGAACCTTTGCCGTAGCTCCTGCATCGGCTGTCCTGATCATTCCTGCCGCTTCTGGCGGTGTCGTCATTCCAGGCCCTTTCCGTGCGTTCCTGCCAGCTGCCCCAGAGGTTACGATGTCCGCCATCCTGTAGAAGATGTCGGCGTGAAGATGTAGGAAGTGGTCCTGTTGAGGTGATGTTCCTGGCCGTTGCAGTAGCTCCTGCCTTCCGAATTGCTGCCGTAGCTCCTGCATCGGCTGTCCTGATCATGCTTCTCCTGGTGGTGGTGTCCTGGCTGCGTCCGTTGTGTTCCTGCCGGACTACCCTGGAGGTTACGATGTTTTGTGTCCACCATCCTGTAGAAGATGTCGGAGTGGAGGTGAAGGAAGCCGTCCTGTGGAAGTAGCCGCCGTCTTCTTCATCTTATCTTCGATTTCGTCTTCTGCTGCGTCTTCCCTTCCTCTCCCGAGGTCCAAGGGGTCCCGAGAATCGGACAGACCTCCATCGGCCGAAGGAAAGGAATGCTGCTTCTTCCCCTTGATGCCCTTGGACGTCTAGGGACTGCCTCCTTCCGAGGAGGCAGTGGGTCTCTCGTTGGCTCTTCCCGACCTTCGGGTTAGGAAACCGATTGGCATAGCCGTGGGTTTTGTGTTTCGGAAGCTGCGGGCGCGCAGACCTCAGTTTGCGATCCCGTTCCCGAGTCTTAGAGGTTCCGCCTCTAAGATGGGGGCTGCTTCGGGCGCTCGTTCACGAGCCGCTTCGAGTGCTCGAGATTCTATGGAATATCGAGTATCCCGATCTGGTCTGGAGAGATTTTCCTGGGCCCAGTTCGGGAGCAGTGCGAGAGAAAGGGCCGAGGCACCCAGGTGTCTTGGTTCCTCTTCCTGCCAGCACCGCAAGCGCTCCCCGAGTGTTTGCCAGTGCTCGGTCGGGTTCCCAGCCTGGTGTCTCGATCCTGTCGGTTCGAACACCAGAAGAAGCAGGGAAGAGATTCACTTTGGGAGTCCTGCGGGACTTCTAAGGGACTGACTCTCTTCCGGGAGACAAGTTTCTCTCGTTGACCGATTTGCATTCTCCTGTGGGATCTTGCGTTTCGGGGGCCGCGAGAGCGCGGCCTCTCGAGGCCACGCCCTCGTTGCCAGTCTTGGAAGTCTGCATCTAAGACTGGTTCTGTGCTTGGCTCTTTCGATCTATTAGGAAACAAAGCAGCCACTCCCGATTTTTGGAAGTCTCGTGGGTAGCTCGAATTCTATGAATCACGAGCGCTCTCCTTACGAGAGGCACAGGACGAGAGAAAGTGCCGAGACACCCAGGTGTCTGGTTGCCGGGACACCCAGGTGTCTGGGTGCCGAGACGCCAGGTGTCTCGATCTGCCCGCCAGCTGCTTCTGGTTGCCGGGTTGCTCAGCCGGGCTTCATTCTTGTGTCTCGAACTTTAGGGTTCTGGCATGCAAGATAGCAGACACAGAATTCCCCTTTGAACCTTCTTCTCGAGGGGCCTCGGCCTCGAAGGAGTTTAGAGTGTCTAGGAAACTTCAGCGGCCTGCCCAGTTATGATTGTGTTCACAGCAAGATGGTCCCCCTATGAACCTGCCCCTGGTTACGATTGTGTTGTTCACAGCAGACGAGTCTGGCCTGCCCAGTTATGAGTCTGGCTCGGCCCTGGCTTGCCAGACTGGCTCGGCTCGACTCGACTGGCTTGCCAGACTGGCTCAGCTTGACTCGGCTTGCCAGACTGGCTCGGCTCGCCCTGCCTGCCTCCCAGTCCGCCGCATACCAACCAGCTGGATCGCGTTCGCGTGATCGGCTCGGCCCTACTCGGTTTTTTCCGATTCGGGTTCTCGGCTATGTTCGAGTGAACTTTTTGCTCTTCCCAGGAAAGCGCTTTGCCACGGCACAAGTGCTCTTCTTTCCCCGTGTGGCAGTAATCTCCTTCGGTTGATTATCGCTCACGGTCCGCCTCTCCTGCTTATCATACTGGCAGGACAGGTAGGGATACTCTTTTCTCCTCACCTGTTCTCTTCTCCTCTCGGTTGTTCCGAGAGGCGCGAGACGGACAGAGAGAGCTCCGACGAAATTTTCTTTTGGAGTTTGGCTGCCTGGCGTGCTTTGGGTATCGGTCCCCGATTCTCTCGTATTATAACCAGGTAGCTGAGGAGGGTTTCATGGGATCTGTCAAGGTCTCCCTCCAAGGGGAGAGGTACAGGAGTTTCACGCATCGGAAACAGCGAGGGTCTTCCTCTTCAAGTTACGATCGCCCCCGTGTTCTCGGGGAACTTCGCGCTGATTCGTCGGCGCGAGGATCCCCGGGACAGGACCGCGGCTCCCCCAATGAATAACCTTCATCACTTGCAACCCTTGCAGTTTCCGAGGGGCCGAGAGTGTCAGGGACCGCCGCGGTCCTGGCTTCCGAGAGCGTTCTCGACCTGATGAATTCTTTTCTTCGAAGGAGTTAATTCAGGTCGAGACACCAAGCTTCCACCCCTGCCTCGACAGAATATGAATTCTTCTTGCCTCGGAGGGTCTTGCCGACTGCAGTTTTTTGGGCAATTCTGGTGCTAAGAAGAAGGACTTTGTCCCAATTCGGATCTCCGGTTTCGTAAGTCCCGAGTTGGCTCGACCCTTGGGAACGAACCTTTACTTGGTTCTGCCTTTCTCTTTCAGAGATTTGCCAGATACCCTGGTAATCAAGGTTCCCACCAGGGCACTGACTTGTCCTTTGGACAATGGCCAAGAACTTTGGGTCTTAGTCATCTCAACTCGACCTTGAGTTCAAGCCAGCCCCCCTCAACTCCTTAGCTAAGAAGTCCTAGGCTTCAGAAGAAGATTGCAACTGCTGATGCCTGGACAAAATGATACTTATCGAGTCTCTGGAACTGGCAGCGACATTGCCGAGACCTGGGAATGGATTCCTTCAGGAGAAGTATCTATTTCCCTTAGGTCTCGGCAATTCTTTCCATCGAACTTTCATCCCACCACCTCTCCCGTGCTCCCGATTCGGGAAATGCCAGCCGGCTAGAGCTAATTGCCTCGGTACCCTGTCATCTTGCAGAAGCTTCCCCATGGTGGAAAATGGAAGTCTGCTTCCTTTTCCCCGTTCTTTCCTCTTTGATGTATGAGGAAAGAGTTAGGCTAATGCTTGATTGAAGGAACCTTCGAATATGCTTGCATATTCCCCTCACATCTTGTGTCTACTTACAGATTCACAGATTGAGGAATAGGCGCACACTGGTAAGACCTTGTCTTGAATTTGTGTGACCGAGACGATTAGTACCTTCTCATCACCGTCCTGGGCTCAGGGCAGCCTTTTGGCCGTCCGAGAATTCAGGATGGGTTTTGTGGCACTCACTGGTTTCGTTGAACAACAAAACCACAGTAGTGGCATTTGTCGACAAACAGGAGGCAATCGTTTTTTCCCCCTGTTTCATCTCGACATTTGAAGGTACTCGAGTGTTGTTCTATTGCACACTCGACAGCTCAATTAACCAGATGCATTCCTGGTGGGGATGTATTGGTAGGCAAGCCTGGCCTCGGGTTTGAGTGATCGGGACGGAACATGCTGCTCACTCTTTCTTCACGAAGATTCATGCAGAGACTGCTGGACTGAGAAATCCCTACCGTCCTTCTGTTGCCTCCCTGCACACAAGTCAGTAGTGTTTTCTCACTCCCTCATACCAGACCAGGGGCCGCTCTGTTGAGGCATGCTGTCTTTTGGTGAAAACTCGATATCGACGTTTTTTCTCTCCGTATTTGTCCGTTTCGCTAGGGGTTCACAAACATTGCTCACCCCGAGTTACAGACAAATACTTGAAGACTTCGCCTTCATCCGACCTGATTGCCGAGGCATCGAGAAGAATTCCGCTTGACCCATCCTCCTGTGCAGCTACACAAGAAGCGGTTCTTGAGGCAGTACATCCCTGTGTGTTCAGGACTGGGAGACTTTCCAGCTTTCCTTGGAAGCACAGGCTTTCTCGCCACTGTCCCAGGGACTGGATCCGTCTTCGCTGGTGGTGTCGTTGTCGGAACTTCTTCTCGGGTCAGAGTCGCTCGTCAAGTCTGGACTTCCTCGTCTTCTCCGCCGAGGGCTGCTTCTCTCCCTTTCATTTGTGAAGAACGTAGGCCCTTGCGACCTAGTCTTCTATCTGAAGTAGCCTTCGTCTCTCTCAGTCAGTCGAGAGTTAGCTACGGACGAGAAGCTTCTTCAGTCATGCTGTCCCAGGGAACTGTTTCCTGGGTGGCATGCGACTCTCGTTTAGGGTTCCTGTCCGTGCTCTGCACTCGCCCTACGAGAGTCGTCGGATAGAGATATGCCCTCTTAGGTCCATCTCTCATCTTACCCTGGCCTTGGCGTAGAAGATGGAAGAACAGGGATGGGGATCATACCTCGACTCCTTCTCGGATGTCGTAGGTGGACTCCGAATCCATTGGCATCGACTGTCGGGTTCGAGTCCTTCTTGTTCCCCTCCTCCTTGGACTTTGTATCGATGATCCAGATCATTCGTTACTTTGTCCTATTGGGAGCTGTGGTACTTTCCGAAAGGTTCGACATTCCTAACCTGGATGTCGTCAACGTTTTCGCTAGTACTGTCTCTCCCAAGGAAGAAGTGTCTAAGGACACATCTTCCTCCTGACTTCGTGAAGCGATCAAGGAGGTACTTGGCAGCTGACGACGACGATACCGGTACCTTTCACCCGAGAGCTCACAAAGTCGATGGCTTGGTCCATCCCTCGCATTCCGGAAGAATATGTCGGTACCACAGGTGCTGAAGGCGGGTGTGTGGTCCCAACAGACTACCTTCACCTCCTTCTACCTCTGGGATGTTGCACACAAGTCCTTGGACACTTTTTCCTTGGGTCCTGTGGTGGCTGCTCAACAAGTTGTGTAGCTTATCCAGCTCCTTCAACGGGACAGGTTGCATCTCGCCTATGTTGTACGGGTTCTGATGGGGAGAATGAATGTTGAGTGACTGGCCTCTCTTCTTTCTCCCCATCCTGGCTCTCTTCCCACGGGCAGGGAGCGGACATGCCGTTACAAGCTGGACCGGGCGATCGAGGCAGATAAGCACATAACGGGAGCTCCCGTTCTATTTTTTTCAGGTTAATAGAAGCAACCCCACTCCTTCCTCTTGTAAGGGGAGGAAGGAGACCATGACTACGAGACAAACCCAATGCTTGTATTTGCCTTATTGTCATCCGACGTTAAATTCTTCCAGCCTACTTTGCATGAACTGACGTTTCCTCTTTCATGCAAAGGGACCCAGAAGTCTGACAACTGATCCTGCAGTTTCTTACAACCCGATCTTTTGTCAGAGGCAGTTTTCCCTTCCTCGCTCTCACGACCAGGAAGGGAAGACAAGGTGTGTGAACTCCAGTCAGTTCAGAGAGACTTTATCAGATTCCTCCCTCCAATCAGTGAGTCTCCTAATGTAAAGGACCGAGGGTTTGTATATTGTGTCGGAACAAATAACAATTTTTAAAAGTAAATTGTATTTTTCCTAACTATACAAACCTGAGGTCCTTTACACTTTATGCCCACCTCATGCCACCCCTCAATCTGTACCTGGGCCGAAAGGCAAACTGGAATGTTTACATCCGGGCAGGCGGGTATCCCCGCCTACCTGGAGGTAGTTACTGCCTAACCACCTTGTTCAAGAGTTTAACGGCCGTTTCCAGCCTACGCCTGAAAGTAATCCCTAATGTAAAGGACCTCGGGTTTGTATAGTTAGGAAAAATACAATTTACTTTTTAAAAATTGTTATTTTGTAATACTAAAAATGAGAGAGAGAGAGAGATAACTTGTGTAATAAAGTAACTGTACTGTTTTGTATTGTATATATGCAGGAAATTTATAAAGGGCAAGTTTTCCATTCTGATTTTACACCTAAAAACACAAAAACTTAAAAATTAAACACACTTTCTAGCAGGGTATCATCTTTGGAAAATGCAGTAACTTTTTATTATATCTTGTAAAAGTACACCAACTGAACGTGCTGTAATTACATGCACATACAGATTGTTTTTTATGCAGCATTTTCTGAGGTGAACAGAGTCCAGAGTAATTTTCAAAGAATGACACTTATACAACTCTTAGTTACATCTCTGATATTACATTAACGAACTCATTTTATCAAATGAGCGCGACTGAACAACCTCATCTCAAGGTTTCTGTGTAAAGTCCTTGTTGACAAAGACTTTGCAAATGGACATAATACTTGTATGGTATTTATGTACAGAAATATAGATATAAATTTTCCATATCGATTTTACAGTTAAAAGCATGAAAACTTATAAATGTTTCAAACATTAAACAAGCATTTTCTGCAGGGTATCGTCTTTTGAAAAGTGCAGTAACTTTGCAAATGGGTATCACATCTTGTAAAAGTACACTAAGTGAATGTGCTGAAATTACCTTTGCATCATATTTATGCATGTACAAAAATAAAAATAATACATTTTCTTTCCCAGATTTTACATATGAAAGCATGAAATGCATTTTTATAGTAGATTTTACACATGAAAACATGAAATGCATTTTTCATAGAATTTTTGCATGAAGCAGTAAAACATGAAATGCATTTTCAGTTTGCAGATTTTACACATAAAAGCATGAAATGCATTTTTCATACACATTTACACATAAAAGAATGAAATGCATTTTTCATCAGATTTTACACAAAAACGCATGAAAACTTTGTAAATTACTTCAAAAAATTCACCCACTTCTGCATGGTTTCTGCAATGAATTTCGTGTGTCTGTGAAAAAATCTGCTCCTGCTCATTAGTTTTGCTCTTTTGAACCCCAGTGAAAAGTTTGTGTGTGTGTCCAAATTTGAAAACTGATCAAAATGTGTGCTGGTGATCAATGACATACTGTAGTTAGGAAAAATACAATTTACTTTAAAAATTGTTATTTTACTTTAAAAAATTGTGATTTTGTTCCGACACGATATACAAACCGTCAGTCCTTTACATTAGGAATTACTTTCAGGCGTAGGCTGGAAACGGCCGTTAAACTCTTGAGCAAGGTGGTTAGGCAGTAACTACCGCCAGGTAGGCGGGGATACCCGCCTGCCGAGATGTAAACATTCCATTGTTCCGAAACGATATACAAACCCTCTGTCCTTTATATTAGGAATTACTTTCAGGCGTAGGCTAGAAACAGACGTTGAACTTTCGAACAAGGTGGTTAGGCAGTTAACTACTGTCCGGGAGGTGGGAGTACCGCCTGCCTGGATGTAAACATTCCATTGTTCCGACACAATATACAAACCCTCGGTCCTTTACATTAGGGATTACTTTCAGGCGTAGGCTGGAAACGGCCGTTGAACTTCAAACAAGGTGGTTAGGCAGTTGACTACTGTCCGGGAGGCGGGAGTACCGCCTGCCCGGATGTAAACATTCCATTTTGCTTTCGGCCATTGTAGAATGCGGACGTTGTTTCTTCGCTGTCTTCCTGACTGCCCTCTTTTCTACTGTTTTGGTGGAAAAATTCTTGTTTTTCTTTTTTCAATCGTGAATGTGGATAAATCTTCTAAGCCTCCTATCCCCAGCATGTGTGTCCTGGGGTAGGAGGCAAGAAATGTAACTCATTTAGATCTAGCATCGGACGGACCCACACACTCTCTGCCCATCTTGCAGGGGGCGTGTGTGTTTCTTGTGCGCTCTCTTATAGTGAGTGTTACTCTTGGTTCCCCGAGCAATGGAGGAAGTTCGAGGGGAGGGGACGCTACCGTCGTAAGCCTGCCAAGGAATCATCTGAGGGTAATACGCCCCTGACAACTCCGGTGGTGGCTAATATGTCGGGTTTGTTTCTCCCTCCCTTACTAGGCACTTCCCCTGCTTGCTCCCTCTCCCCCGGTGAGGACTCCCCTCCTCCTTCTCATTCATTCGTTTCATCGGGTGTGGAAGGGTGTGGGGAGAGTTGTTTGATCAGGACATCCTCTCATGGTTCTCTTCTCTTTCTGGAGGGAAATTTTTTCCTCCAGAGCAAGTGGAGGCTTCCCAGCCTAACACGATTTTTGCTTCAGATTTTGGGTTGGATAGCCTGGCGGCAGACTTATCATTGACCTGGCTACACCTGGGCCTACCTGGCGTTCCGTCACTGGAGGGTTTGGTGTCACATCTGTCTCAATCCAGTGACAACTCACATGGCAGCAGCTTCACCACCCCACTGTCTCGGTCACCACGTCCTTTTGCCAAGCTCCCGTGTCAGTGGCTTCACCTCTCTGGATATCCAGGTTTCGCTGCCCCTTGCCATACACCACGCAGTACTGGTGCCTCCTGGGTTCATGGCTCCGTTCTCACGACTGGGCCCCTCCTTCATGGTGAATTCTACTCTGCCTTACATGACTGTCCCTGCCCCTGTTGCTGACCCTGGCCCAATCATGACAGTGGTTCCGGCTCCTCGCTTCTCTGTCCAGCCGGCACACCGTCTGTTTCTCTCCCCATACCTTCGACCCTGGCACGGCCCAGCCTGGCTGCCCACACACCACCTGTGCCTGCATTCCCGGCCCCACCTCCTTATGTTCCTGGCTGCCACACGGTTGCTCCCGCCCAGGTAATTGCTGGCCCAAGCATCTGCAGTTCTCTGCCCGGGATGCCCTGCTGCTGCAGCCCCCTGGCTCTGCTCCCTGATTTGCTCTGAGTCTGACTGCAATATTGCCTGCTGCTGGGTTTGGGGACTTGAAGGCGATCCTCCTGAAGATGATGAAGGAGAAGAAGAAGAGAGGAGGTCTAGAAAGGTGTCGCCATCTTCATCTTCATCTTTGTCATCGTCTGTCTGCTGCTGCCTCTTCTTCTTCCTCCTTCCGAGGCTTCGCCCAAAAAGAAGAAGTCTCCTTCCCCCCCAAGAAGTCTCGTACCGAGACTTCCAAGGGACTGCCTCCATCCACAGGGAAGGCAGTGGGATCTCTTGTCAGGTCTTCCCGATCCACGGATCAGGGAACCACTGCCCTGGCCTCTGGGTCAGTCGCATCAGGAGCCAAGGGCGTGCAGACCAAGGTCTGCACTCCCCTGCTGTGCCTAAGAAACCTGCTTCTCTAGGCCAGTGAGTCCACGTCGGACACTCGTACGCGAGTTGCTCCGATTACCCAGGTCTCCAAGGAGACCCAGGTACCCCAGGCTGATACAGGAGACTTATCGCCGTACAGACCCAGGCGTGGGGCGAGAGAAAGAGTCCGGGCATGCAGGTGCCCCGGCTTTTCCTGCTGGCACTTCTGTGAGTGCCAAGTCAGGTTCCAGGGATAGTGCTTCGGCCCCTCAGGGCTGAACGCCAGGAGAGGCGGAGAAGAGGTCCCCTGTTCAGTCTTCCCGAGAGGCTACGGCCTCGAAGAAGACTGGGGCGTGTCTAGAGGACAGCGCAAGCTCGCGCCAGCCAGACGTGCTCGACTCCTCCCAGTCCTCAGCCACATCTGCGCGGCCAGCCTGGCTCTGGGTAAGCAAGCACGCGGCTCGCTCCTCGGGAGACTGCTTCGCCTAGGCGAAAGCACTCTCCTCGACCTGGGCTGCCGTCACCACCGCGGGTTGGTGACTGCTCCCAGCCCACTGCCCCTGTTGGTTCTGCCAGCAAGGCCAGTGGGGGCACCCAATCCTCCTCGCCTGTCTCCTCCGCCTCTTCAGTTCGTTCCAAGGGGCACGAGTCGGACAGGAAGAATTCTGGCGAGTTTTCTCCTTAGAGTTCTACCTTGTGGGTGTACGAACCTGGCTTGGTCCTTGGCCCGACCAGGTCTTACGCCTGCATGGTGCAGGAAGGATCACGGGGGTCTGCCGAGGTTCTCCCTCCTGCAGGGAGAGTAGATCGGGAGGACCACACTCTGGAAGGACTCGAGGTCCTCTGCCCCAGGATGCGGACACATCCCGAGATACAGAGGACTTTTGCAGAGGTTATTGGTTATTTTGCAGAGGTGATTCGTCAGATTCACAGCACAGTGACCTCGGGAAGGGACCACGGCCTCAACTGTGGATCATTCCTCGCGCCTCGAATCCTTTTGGGGACTCAAGAAGGAACCCAAGGCTTCGGTAGGGCTGCCGTGGTCCATGCTTGCCGAAGGGGTCCTCGCCAGGTGAATAGTCTTGTGTCTGGGCGAGACAGTTCACTTAGGTCAAGCTGCTTGGATAAGCTTCTTACCCCCCCCCTCCTCGGCCTCGCCAGAAGTACTTCTACACTCCAGCTATAGGGGCATTGCCAACTAAACAGGTTGACCCAACCTGACACGTCTGGATCCGGTCTCTGACGTTGCAGCAGCTTGACTTTGTAGAGCATCTCCCTCTCCCAGCAAGAAGCTGCAACCCTGGAAGCCACCACCATGGCAACCTTCCAATCAGTCTCCTGGCTCGATCTGTGGTCCTTCACAGTATCGAAGATAGCTGCCTCCTCAGGCGCTATCGTACCTGGGGAGGACTCCCACTTTGGGAGACTGTGCCAGTCTGGGGGTAGGGCTATCTCCTACTTCGCCCACCAGACTGCAAACCTGTGGGCAAACCTGGTTCTGAAGCGAGAGAGATGCTGTTCCCTCTCGCTCACCAGGTCCATAGGTCCCGAAGTCAGCAATATCCCCTGCTGAATGGACCGTTGCTGGGTTCCTCCTCTCTTCCCCAGAGAGTTGGTGGATGCTGCGGTGGACAAACGCCAAGTGCCGAAGAATATTTCAGGCCGATGACAGTGACCGGCTTGTCCACCAGGCAGTGGCCAAGACCTCCAGGTCTTCGTCATCCCACTGCAGCCAGGCCTCTCCAGGCTGGCACTTCCTCAGCCCCTAAGAAGTCCCAGTCTTCAAGGGGTCCCATGGAAACACCCAGCCTTCTTCTTCCTGGAAGAAGGGGGGTTTCTTCCTTCCCTTTCAGCCCACTTTCCAATCCGGTAAAGGGGGCAAAGGGAAGAAGAAGAAGGGGAAACGCTAGGGATATGTCCCCCCCAACAGCTGCCGAAGGTGGGGGGGGTGCCTGTCGAGCCATTGGGCAACATGGCAGCAACACGGAGCCGAGACCTGGATAGTGGATGTCCTCCGGGAGGGATATCTACTACCCTTCGAGCCTCGGCCTCCCCTCACCTACACTCCAGTCCATCTCCACACGTATGTCCAAGGATCTCCGAAGGACACCGCACTGCAGCAAGAAGTGCAAGCCATGCTGAGCAAGGGTGCTGTAGAAGTCGTGTCGGACCAGTCCCCAGGCTTTTACAGCCGTGTCTTTTTGTAGAGAAAAGCCTTCAGGGGATGGAGACCAGTCATAGACCTCTCTCCCTGAACCGTTTTGTTCGCCAGACTTGGTTCACGATGGAAACAGCACAACTGAGTGCTTGGCTTCCATCAGGGAGAACGACTTCATGCTCACGGTGGACTTGAAGGATGCGTATTTCCAAATACCCATTCATCCGTCCTCTCGCAAGTACCTCCGCTTTGTCCTCGGGAGACGGTCTTCCAATTCAGGGCACTTTGTTTCGGGCTCTCGAAGACCCCAGGTGTTCACGAGAGTCTCTCTCTCAGTGTCAGCTTGGGCCCACTCTGTTGGATACGTCTACAGTACTGAGGTATCACAACAACTGGTTAGTCCTGGCGAGCTCTCATCCAGTTGCTGCAGGACAGGGATCGGCTCCTTGAGTTTTGCCGAGATCTAGGGATCGTGGTAAATCTCCTTGAGAAGTCAGATCTCCCCAAGCAGAGGATAAAGTACCTGGGCATGCTGATAGACTGGTGGCAGCGAAAGTCTTTCCCTCGGACTCTCTGGCAGCACAGTGTTCCTGTCACGACCAGGAGCAGCCAGCCCTGTTAATGGCAAGCAGTGTCACCTGTCACCTGTGAAGCTTGCCTTCAGGGCGTTTTCACCTGCAGGAGAGACTAACAAGTATTGGTCCCAGTCCCAAGACCCCAGTCCTTCCTCATCCCTCTTTCCAGGAGGTGAGAAAGGACCTTCACCTGGTGGTTGGACAACAGGAACCTCTTGATAGGAGTATCCTTGCATACTCCTCTGGACATGCTTCTGTTTTCGGATGCATCAACCGAGGATGGGGCGCCACCTGGAGGAGTTGCTGACTTGGGGGAGTGTGGCATCGAGACGACAAGCACCTTCACATCAACATCCTGGAACTGAAGGCAGCCTTCCTGGCCCTCCAAGAGTTCCAGGATCGAGTGATGGTACACTCCGTGGTACTAATGAGCAACAATACCATGGTAGTGGCATATGTCAACAAGCAGGGGGGCCTAGTGTCCCTTCCGCTTCACCAGTTGACAGTACAGGTGCACGAGTGGGTTGTGGCTCACTCGGTAGAGCTGTCTGCCAGGTACATTCCAGGCAAGAGGAATGTCGTGGCAGACAAGCTCAGCCACAAGAATCAAGTGATAGGGACCGAATGGTCCCTCCACTCGGAGGTAGTGGAAAGGCTGTTCGACCTGTGGGGTAGTCCAGCCATCAATCTGCTCGCCACCCGGCACAACAGAAAACTCCAGGTCTTCTGCTCTGTCGTAGGTCCATCCCATGGGCCACTGGGAGGACACGCCCAGCACCCGTGGGACAACCTCTCGAAGATGGAAGAACCTTTTCTCTCCATTCTGTCTGATTCGCCGAGTGATCAGCCGAAAGTGATGATCACTCTGAATCTTTGGAATGACTTCTGGTGGCACCCAAATGGCCCCAGGCCTCTTGGTATCCGGACCTGCTAGCTCTCCTCTCCGAGGCACCGAGAGATCCCCCTTGCCCAACCTTCTGGTCAACCTCACGAAAGCGGTTCCACCTGGCAGTGCATTCCTGTGTCTTCACGGCTGGAGGTTATCCACCATCTCTTTGCGAGCGAGAAGCTTTTCGCGTCTTGCAGCAACAGAGATGGCAGGATACCTCCTGACGATCCTCTGCAGCGAGTATACCAGGGAAAGTGGTCCGTCTTATGGGTGGTGTTGTGGACGGGTACCTCTTTCTTCGAGAGCTACTGTTCAGCAGTTCGCTGACTTCCTCGTCCATCCTTCTCCGAAAGAAGCTATGTCCATTTTCAGCTGGTGCTGAAGGCTACTGTGTGGTCCCAACAGACTACCTTCACCTTCCTGCTTCTGAAAGGATGAGACATCTCTTCCTCCTTCGAGATTTCCCTGGACTGATGAGAAGCTTTGGGTGCTGTGGTGGCTGCTCAACAAGTTGTGTAGCTTATCCAGCTCCCTAACAAGACAGGTTGCATCTTGCCTAAGATGTTGGTTGGCTGTGATTGGGAGAATGAATGTTGAGTGACTGGCCTCTTTTCTTTCTCCCCATCCTGGCTCTCTTCCCACGGGGCAGGAGCGCGGACATGCCGTTACAAACTGGATCTGGCGAGTCGATGCAGATAAGCACCCAATGGGAGCTCCTGTTCTAATTTCCGTTCAGGTTTATAGAATCAAGGAGACCTTGCAAAGGAGGAAGGAACCATGACTAGACAAACCCAATGCTTGTATTTGCCTTAATGTCATCAACTCCATGTTCTTCCTAGCCTACTTTGTATGAACTGACAAAATTCCTCTTTCATACAAAGGGACCCAGAAGTCTGACAATTGATCCCGCATTTCTCACAACCTGATCATTTTGTCAGAGGCAGTTTTCCATTCTTCACTCTATCGACCAGGAAGGGAAGACAGGATGTGGTGAACTCCAGTCAGTTCATAGAGACTCTCTCAGATTCCTCCCTCCAACCAGTGAGTCTTCCTAATGTAAAGGACCGAGGGTTTGTATACTGTGTCGGAACATATCACAATTTTTAAAAGTAAATTTTATTTTTCCTAACTACTGTATACAAACTCGAGGTCCTTTACATTACATTTCATGCCCACCTCATGCCACCCCTCAATCTGATAGCTGGGCCGAAAGGCAAATTGGAATGTTTACATCCAGGTAGGTGGTACTCCCGCCTCCCAGACAGTAGTTAACTGCCCAACCACCTTGTTCGAAAGTTCAACGGCCGTTTCCAGCCTACGCTGAAAGTAATTCCTAATGTAAAGGACCTTGTGTTTGTATGGTTAGGAAAAATACAATTTACTTTTAAAAATTGTGATATTTGTGGTAAAGGCAGAAGCTGCTGGTTGAATGTCAACCAACTTTGGCCTAAATAAAATTGATTCCAAAAAGAATTCAAGGATGCTGTTTTATTTCTTTTGAAACAAATTGTGTCCTTATGATCATTGCATTGTGATATTTGTTTTCCCAGAGGATGATTATTTTAGAGTTGAAATGAGCACACACTGTAAAAAATTAAATTATTTTGAATTTCCAGTTGGGTGCTTGTTATGAATGTTGCTATTTCAGAACATGTTTTTTCTCAGATTTTTATTTTATTTCAGGGTATTTTTAAAACAGATCCAAATTGCAAGAGAATCCCAAGTAGGGTTTGAGTATTGTAAATGGAACATCCTGTTGAAAATGTCATTAATCAAAGAAGAGATGCAGAATTTGGAGGAGGATCTTGACCTGAAAACATAGATGAAGGCTCTTTATTTGCAGATCCCTTCTTAGTAGTCAAGGCAGAACCAGGAATTTTTGACCATGGTGAATTTGATGTGAACTGTTCATCCCAATCTATTATAGACAGGACAGCTCATAAAGCTGTGATGATGATGTAAGTGGAAAGAAAGATATGTATTGCAGAGGAAGATAGCAATTTGGTTGGAACAGAAGAATTTTCAAAGAGAAGCAACACAGCAGGGAAGCCAAATAACTTGTGCTGAATGCTGAAAAGGACATTTTACACAAGTACCAAATCAAAGACCACATGAGAACTCATACAGGAGAGATTTGCTTATGAAATTTTCTTTATGTCAAAAAGTTTTTTCTCTCAAAGTCAACTCAAAAGACACATGAGAGCTCATACAGGGAGAGAAACCTGGATACTTGCTCTGTATGTGACAAAGAAGTTTTTCTCAGTTAAGTCATCTCAAAACACATGATGAGAACTCATACAGGAGAGAAACCATATACTTGCTTATGTGAAAGAAGATTTTCTGAATCAAGTGCTTCAGAAAACACATGATAACTCATAAAGGATGAGAAATTTACTTGCTCTATATGTCAAAGAACTTTTGCTCAATCATGTATCTCACAAAACACATGAGAACTCATACTGGAAGAAACCATTCACTTGTTCTATATGTCAAAAAGATTTTCTCATCAAAGTGCTCTCAAAAACACTTGAGAACTCATACAAAGAGAGAAACCTTATGCTTGCTCTATATGTCAAAAAAGTTTTACTCAACATGGTCATCTCAAGACACACATGAGAACTCATACAGGAGAGAAACCATTCACTTGTCCTATATGTCAAAGAAGTTTTTCTCATCGAAGTCCACTCACAAGACACATGAAAACTCATACAGGTGAGAAACCATATACTTGCTCTATAAAGAAGACTTTCTCGTCAAAGTCATCTCAAAAGATACACGAAAACTCAAGCAGATGAGAAACTTTATACTTACTGTATATGCCAAAGAAGATTTTCTTATCAAAGTGATCTCAAAACACACATGAGAACTCATACCTGTTGCCAAACCTTTTCTTACGTGCTCTGTATGTTACAAAACTTTCTTGTCAAAGTTAGATCTCAAAACACACAACAACTCATACAGGAGAGAAACCTTATACTTGCTCTGTATGTCAAAGAAGTTTGTTCTGACACGATATACAAACCCAAGGTCCTTTACATTACGAATTACTTTCAGCGTAGGCTGGAAACGCCGCTGAACTTTCGAACAAGGTGGTTAGGCAGTTAACTACTGTCCAGGAGGCAGGAGTACCACCTGCCCGGATGTAAACATTCCAATTTGCTTTTGGCCGCCGTTGAATGCGGATGTTGTTGTTCCCTCTCTGCCTGACTGCCCTTTTTTCTTCTTTTGGTGGGAAAATTTTGTTTTTTTTCTTATTATGTTGATAACCCTTCTAAGCCCTCCTATCCTCAGCATGTGTGTCCTGGGGTAGGAGGCAAAAGATGTAATACTCTTCGATCTAGCATCAACAGGGACCCACACGCCCTCTGCCCACTTACAGGAGACGTGTGTGTTCGTGTGATGCTCCTTGTAGTGAGTGTTGTGCCTGGTCTCCCGAGCAGTGGAAGAGGTTTGAAGGGAGGAGAAGCTACCGTCGGAAGCCCGCCAAGGAATTGTCCGAGAGTAACGCTGCCGATGACTCCAGTGGTGGCTAATCCATCGAGATCATTTCTCCCACCCTGCGAACTTCCCCTGCTTGCTCCCTCTCTCTTGGGTGAAGACTTCCCCTCCCCTTCTTCATTCGTTTCATCGGGTGTGGAAGGGCGTGGGGGAGAGGTTGTTCAGGACATCCCCTCTTGGGCTTCCCCTCACTCTGGGAGCAAAATTTTTCCCCCGTAGCAAGTGGAGGCTTCCCATTTTAACCTGACTGTATCCTCAGGGTTTGGGGGTGGAAGCCCCTTCTATGGACCAGGTACCAGATTTATCTTCTGCCTGGCTACACCTGCGTCTACCTGGCATTCCGTCACTGGAGGGCCTGGTGTCCCACTTGTTTGGCGCTCCGGTGACAACCCACAGCTACAAACCATAACACCACCACAACTGTCACCATGTCAGCTGGATTTGAAGC
This sequence comes from Macrobrachium rosenbergii, assembly GCF_040412425.1. Lineage (NCBI taxonomy): Eukaryota > Metazoa > Arthropoda > Malacostraca > Decapoda > Palaemonidae > Macrobrachium > Macrobrachium rosenbergii. Next base: position 6,850,962 of record NC_089775.1, read on the forward strand.
CACCTGTGATGGTGGCATCACATCTAGACACCCAGGTTGCGGCTGCCCCTGCCACTCACCATCCTGTACTGCTGCCCCCTGGGTTCCTGGCCCCACTATCTCATACCTGGTCCTTCTTTTATGGTGATGTCGTCGATGTGCCTTATGTGACAATTCCTGCTCCAGTTGCTGACCCTGGCTGGCCTATGACAAAGGTCCCAGCTCCTCGCTTGACCTTCCCAGTCCAGCCTTGCCCTGGCCTGGCCATGCCATCGACCCTGGCCCATGCCTTCAAACCTGGCTGCTCACCTGAACATGCATTCCTGGCCCCACCCACCATCTGTTCCTGGCTGCTGCGCGGCCTCCCAGCCAGGCAAACCCGAGCACGTCCCCGGTTGCGCCTGCTGCTGTGGCCCCCCAGCTGCTCCTGCTGCCTTAATGTGGTTCCTGAGCTGCTCCTGCATGGTTTGGGGACCTGACCTCGATCCTGAGGAAGATGGCGAAGAAGAAGTCAAAGAAGAGATCACCAAAAAAGGTGTCGCTTTCGTCTTCATCTTTGTCATCATCTTCCTCATCATCTTCTTCCTCTTCTCTCCTTCCGAGGCTTCCCAGCCAAAGAAGAAGAAGTCTGCCTCCCCCCCAAGAAGTCTCACACCGAGACCTCTAAGGGACTGCCTCCTTCCACAGGGAAGGCAGTGGGATCTCTCGGTGGCTCTTCCTGATCCACGGATCAGGGAACCGCTGCTCCTGGCCCCTGGGTCAGTCACATCAGGAGCCAAGGGTGTGCAGACCATGGTCCGCACTCCCCTGCTGCACTGAAGAAACCTGCTTCTAAGGCCAGCGGGTCCATGTCGGACACTCGCGAGTCGCTCCGAGTACCCAGGTTTCCAAGGAGACCTGAGTACCCCAGTCTGGTATGGGAGAAACCTCTATTTGTACAGACTCGGGCGTGGGGCAAGAGAAAGATTCTGGGCATGCAGGTGCCCCGACTCTTACTGCTGGTACTTCTGCAAGTGCCAAGCCAGGTTCCCGGGAAGGTGCACTGGTCCCTTGAGTCCGGACACCTGGAGAAGCAAAGAAGTGCCCTGCTCAGTCTTCCCAAGAGGTTTCGGCCTCGAAGAAGAATGGGGCACGTCTAGAGGACAGCGCAAGTTCGCGCCAGCCAGCCGCGTGCTCTACTCCTCCCAGTCTCTAGCCACGTCTGTGTGGCCAGCCTGGCTCGGGTGAGGCGAGCGCACGGCTCGACTCAAGCAAGCCGCTCCACTCTCCTCGGGAGACTGCTTCGCCCAGGCGAAAGCGCTCTCCTTGACCTGGGCTGCCGTCACCACCGCAGGTTGGTGATCGCTCCCAGCCCGCTTCCCTTGTTGGTTCTGCCAGCAAGGCCAGTGGGAGTGCCCAATCCTCCTCGACTGTCCCCCTACCTCCTGGGCTCCTTCCAGGAGGCACGAGTCAGATAGGAAGAACTCTGGTGCGTTGTCTCCCTAGAGTTCTATTTCAGGGGTGTATGTGCCTTGCTTGGTCTTCAGTTTGGCCAGGTCTTAAGCCCGCGTGGTGCAGGAAGGATCACGGGGGTCTGCCGAGGTTCACTCTCCTGCAGGGAGAATAGATCGGGAGGACCGCATCTTGGAAAAACTCGAGGGCCCTCTCCCACAGGATGTGGACATCCCTGAGATACAGAGGATGTTTGCTGAGGTTATTGAGCTGATTCATCAGCACAATGAATGACTCGGGAAGGGACCACGCCTCTTCTGTGGATCCATGCTCCTTTCTGGGGACCCAAGAAGGAACCCAAGGAATTCAGTGGGGCTGCTTGGTCCACGCTTGGAAAGTCCTCGAATGAACGGTCTTGTGTCTGGGCAAGACAGTTCCTTCGATCGAACCGCTCCCTTCCCCCTCCTCTGCCTCGCCAGAAGCGCTTCTACGCTCCGTGGGAGAGGGCATTGCCACCTAAACAGGTTGACCCAGACCTGGTTCATCTGGATCCGGGTCTTATGTTGCAGCAACTTACTGCAGAGAGCATCTCCCTCTCTCAGGAAGAAGCCGCAACCCTGGAAGCCACCACCATGGTGGCCTTCCAAGCAGTCTCCTGGCTGGATCTGTGGTCTTTCACAGTATCCAAGGTGGCTGCTTCCTCAGGTGCTGTCGTACCTGGGGAGTACTCCGCCTTCTGGAGACTATGCCAGTCTGGAGGTAGGGCCATCTCCTGCCTCGCTCACCAGACAGCAAACTTGTGGGCTAACCTGGTCCTGAAGCTAAGGGATGCTGTTACCTCTTGCTTCTCCAGGTCCGTTGGGCCCGAGTCGGCAATGACCCTGCTTAATGGACTGTTGCTGGGTTCCGCCTCTCTCTTCTCTAGACAGTTGGTGGATGCTGCTGTGGATAAGCGCCAGGCCAATGACAGTGACCGGCTTGTCCACCATGCAGTGGCCGAGACTTGAGGGTCTTTGCATTCCACTACAGCCAGGCCTTCTTGGCCAGGCTGGCCCTCAGCCCCTAAGAAGTCCCAGTCTTCAAGGGGTCCCTCAGTGGAAACACACCTTCCTTGCTCTTCCTCTAGAAAGGGTGGGTCTTCCCAAAAGGCCTTTCAGCCCACTTTCCAATCCGGTAAAGGGGCAAGGGAAAGAAGAAGAAGAAGGGAAACGCTAGGCTTCATTCCCCAAATGCTGCCGAAGGTGGGGGGGGAGGGCCTGCCGAGCCACTGGGCAACATGGCAGTGACACGGAGCCAAGACCTGGATAGTGGATGTCCTTTGGAAGGGATATCTACTACCTTTCGAGTCTCGGCCTCCCTTCACCTACTCTCCGGCCCATCTCTGCACATACATCGAAGGCACTCTGAAGGACTCTGCACCACAGCAAGAAGTGCAAGCCATGCTGAGCAAGGGTGATGTGGAAGTCATGTCGGACCAGTCTCCAATTTTTTACAGCCTTGTCTTTCTCATAGAGAAAACCACAGGGGGATGGAGACCAGTCATAGACCTCTCTCCCCTGAACTGATTAGTTAAGGTGACTCGGTTCACGATGGAAACAGCGCAATCTGTAATGCTTATCAGGAGAACACTTCATGCTCTGGGACTTGAAGGATGCGTATTTCCAAATACCCATTGATCCGTCCTCTCGCAGGTACCTCCGCTTTATCCTCGGTGAGACGGTCTTCCAACTCAGGGCGCTCTGCTTCGAGCTCTCAACCGCTCCCGAGGTGTTCATGAGAGTCTTCTCTCTCGTGTCAGCTTGGGCTCACTCGCACAGGATACGTGCATTGAGGTATCTGGACGACTGGCTTATCCTGGCGAGCTCACGCTCGCAGTTGCTACAGGATAGGGATCAACTCCTAGATGTTTGCCGTGATTTTGGGATCATGGTGAATCTCGAGAAGCCAGATCTCTCTCCCAAGCAGAGGATAAAGTACCTGGGCATGCTGATAGACACGTTGGGAGCGAAAGTCTTTCCCTCGGACTCTGGTATCAGCAGGTTCTTGCAGGCAGCACAGCTGTTCCTGTCACGACAAGAGCAGCCAGCCCGGCAATGGCAAGTCGTCATCGGTCACCTGTCGTCGCTAAGGAAGCTGGTACCTCATGGGCTTCTTCACCTGCGGTCTCTACAATGGAGACTGAAGGAGTATTGGTCCCAGTCCCAAGACCCCCAGTCCTTTCTCATCCCTCTTTCCGAGGAGGTGAGAGAGGACCTTCGCTGTTGGATGGACGACAGGAACCTCTTGATAGGAGTATCCCTGCATACTCCCCCTCTGGACATACTGCTGTTCTCAGACGCTTGGGGCGCACACCTGGAGGAGTTGCTGACTTGGGGAGTGTGGCACCGAGACGACAGGCACCATCACATCAACATCCTGGAACTGAAGGCAGCCTTCCTGCTCTCCAAGAGTTCCAGGATCGAGTGATGAGACGCTCTGTGGTACTGGTGAGCGACAATACCACGGTAATGGCATTCGTCAAGAAGCATGGGGGTCTAGTATCTTTCCTGCTCCACCAGTTGATGATGCAGGTGCACGAGTGGGCAGTGGCTCACTCGGTAGAGCTATCAGCCAGGTACTTTCCAGGCAAGAGGAATGTTGTGGCAGACAAGCTCAGCTGTCAGGATCAGGTGATAGGAACCGAGTGGTCCTTTAACTCGGAAGTGACTGAAAGGCTATTCGACCTATGGGAGCATCCAGTCATTGATCTATTCGCCACCTGGCACAGCAGAAAACTCCAGGTCTTCTGCTCGGTTGTGCCGGACCCATGGGCCACTGTGGAGGAAGCGTTCCAGCACCTGGGGGGACAACCTCGACGTGTACACCTTTCCTCCGTTCTGTCTGATTCGCCGAGTGATGAACCAAGCGATGATCACCCCAAATCTCAGAATGATTCTGGTGGCACCGAAATGGCCACAGGCCGTTTGGTATCCTGACCTGCTAGTTCTCCTCTCCGAGGCGCCGAGAGAGAGATTCTCCCCCCGGCCCAACCTGCTATGTCAACCCCATGTAGAGCGGTACCATCAGGCAGTGCAGTCCCTGTGTTGTGACGGCTGGAGGTTATCCACCATCTCCTGTGAGCGAGAGGCTTTTCGCATAGCGCAGCAACGGAGATGGCCGGGTACCTCAGACGATCCTCCGCAGCAGTATACCATAGAAAGTAGTCCGTCTTCTGTGTTTGGTGTCGTGCATGGGGTATCTCTCTGGTCGGAGCTACTGTTCAGCAGTTCGCGGACTTCCTCGTCTTCCTTCTCCGAGAGAAGCTTCTCTCCGTTTCAGCTGTAAAAGGCTACTGCGCCGCACTTGGCCTAGTCTTGCGGCTGAAAGGAGTAGACATCTCTTCCTCCTTTGAGATTTCCCTACTGATGAGAAGCTTGGAAAGGTCTTGCTCACCCAGGGATCTGAGGCCCCCTGCGTGGGATGTGACTCTCATTCTAAGGAGCCTGACTCGTGTACAGTACATGCCTTTACGAGAGTCGTCAGACAGGGATCTGACCCTCAAGACTGTCTTCCTGCTAGCCCTGGCATCGGCAAAGAGAGTTGGCGAACTGCACGGACTTTCCTTTGATGTTAAACGTTCGAAGGGATGGGGATCAGTTACGCTTGATTTCGTCCAGGATTTCTTGGCGAAGACTCAGAATCCTTCAGTCCCTGACGCACGGTTCGAGTCCTTCACGATCCCCTCCCTAGAGGACTTTGTAGGTAATGAACCAGACGAGATGCTACTGTGTCCTGCTAGAGTGCTGTGGCGCTATCTGAAGAGGACCCGATGTCTCTGGCCTGAGTGTCGATGACTCTTTATACTGGCTCGACCAAGAAAGAAGTGTCCAAGAGCATGATCGCTTTCTGGCTTCGTGATTCAATAATTAGAGCGTATTCTGCTGCTGGAGAAGACGACACCGGTATTCCTCAACTTAGAGCTCATGAAGTACGCAGCATTGGTCCGCCCCTGTCATTCTGGAAGAACATGTCGGTTGTGCAGGTGCTGAAGGTAGGTGTGTGGTCCCAACAGACCACCTTCACTTTGTTCTACCTGCAGGATGTTGCTCACAAGTCCTAGGACACTTTTTCCTTGGGTGCTGTGGTGGCTGCTCAACAAGTTGTGTAGCTTACCCAGCTCCTCTAACAAGACAGGTTGCATCTTGCCTAAGATGTACGGTTGTGATTGGGAGAATGAATGTGGAGTGACTGGCCTCTTTTCTTTCTCCCCATCCTGGGTCTCTTCCCACGGGCAGGGAGCGGACGTGCCGTTACATGCTGGATCTGGCGGTCGATGCAGGTAAGCACCCAATGGGAGCTCCTGTTCTAATTTCCGTTCAGGTTTATAGGGTAAGGAGACCATGACAATAAGACAAACCCAATGCTTGTGATTACCTTAATGTCATCAACTCCATGTTCTTCCTAGCCTACTTTGTATGAACTCACAATTCCTCTTTCATACAAAGAGACCCAGAAGTCTGACAATTGATCCTGCATTTCTTACAACCTGATCATTTTGTCAGAGGCAGTTTTCCCTTCCTCACTCTCACGACCAGGAGGGGAAGACAAGGTGGTGAACTCCAGTCAGTTCAGAGAGACTTTATCAGATTCCTCCCTCCAATCAGTGAGTCTCCTAATGTAAAGGACCGAGGGTTTGTATACCGTGTCGGAACAAATCATAATTTTTAAAAGTAAATTTTATTTTTCCTAACTACTGTATACAAACTCGAGGTCCTTTACATTACATTTCATGCCCACCTCATGCCACCCCTCAATCTGATAGCTGGGCCGAAAGGCAAACTGGAATGTTTACATCATGGTAGGCGGTACTCCTGCCTCCCGGACAATAGTTAACTGCCTAACCACCGTGTTCGAAAGTTCAACGTCCGTTTCCAGCCTACGCTGAAAGTAATTCCTAATGTAAAGGACCTTGTGTTTGTATGGTTATGAAAAATACAATTTACTTTTAAAAATTGTGATATTTGTGGTAAAGGCAGAAGCTGCTGGTTGAATGTCAACCAACTTTGGCCTAAATAAAATTGATTCCAAAAAGAATTCAAGGATGCTGTTTTATTTCTTTTGAAACAAATTGTGTCCTTATGATCATTGCATTGTGATATTTGTTTTCCCAGAGGATGATTATTTTAGAGTTGAAATGAGCACACACTGTAAAACATGAAATTACTTGGAATTTCCAGTTGCAAAGAATCCCAGCATGAATGGTGCTTTGTTCCGACACAATATACAAACCCTCGGTCCTTTACATTAGGGATTACTTTCAGGCGTAGGCTGGAAATGGCCGTTGAACTTCAAACAAGGTGGTTAGGCAGTTAACTACTGTCCGGGAGGCGGAGTACATTCTTATGTAAACATTCAATTTGCTTTCGGTTGTCGTAGCGCTCGGACGTTGTTTTTCGCTCTCTCTGCCTGACAGCTATTTAAATCTTCTCTTTTGGTGGGAAATTCTTTGTTTTTCATTATCATGGAGAAATGAGCTAAACCCTCCTATCCCCAGCGTGTGTGTCCCTGGGGTGGGGGTAAAAATGTAATTCATTTAGATCTAGAGTCGACGTGGACCCACACGCCCACTCTGCACATCTTGCAGGGGGCGTGTGTGTTCACGCGACGATCCCTGTAGTGAGTGTTGTTTGTGGCCCTCCGAGCAATGGGGCAAGTTCAAAGGGAGGAGACGTTACTGTCATAAGCCTACCAAGGAGTCGTCCGAGGGAAATACGCCCCCGACGACTCCATTGGTAGCGAATGTGTCGGGCTTGTTTCTTCCTCCCAGCAAACTTCCCCTTCTTGCTCCCTCTCCCTCGGGTGAGGACTCCCCTCCCCTTCCTCTTACGTTTCATTCGTTTGTGGAAGGGCACGGGGAGAGTTGGACCAGACATCCTCTCTGAAGTCTCTTCCCATTCGGAGGGGAGTTTTCCTCCGGAGCGAGTAGAGGCTTCCATTGACTAACCCAACTTTTGCTTCAGGTTCTGGACTGGATAGCCAGACACAGATTCCCAAGCTCATCCTGGCTACACCTGGGTCTACCTGGCTCGTCACTGGAAGGATTGGCTCCCCTGCCCCCCTCCAGTCACGACCCACTCAGCAACGACAGCCACCACGACCACCGTCACCTTTTCGAGGTTTGCCCAGATGCCTGTTTCAGTTGCATCGCATCTGGACACCTCCCAGGTGTCGGCGTCATCCTGCGGCCAGCACGCTGTTCCATTGCCACCTGGCTTCCTGGCTCCATTCACGCCCACTGGCCCCTCCTACATGGTGACGTCATCATATCCTTATGTGACTGTCGCTGCCCCTGTTGCTGACCCTGGACTGTCTTGGATGCTGTTCCTCGTCTGACTTTCCAGTCCGGCCCTTCGTCTGCCTCAATCCCCATTCCATCGACCCTGGCACGGCCCGACCAGAATCTTCACGCGGGAGGGGTGGCGCCTGCATTCCTGGCCCCGCCCACTTTTGTTCTGGCTGACGTCGGCTCTCTCTCACCCAGCAACATGCTGGTCGAGCTCCGCCCGTCTTGCCCGGGATGTGCCTTCTGCTGCAGCCCCTCCTGCTGTTCCTGAGTCTGTGGCCTGCTTTCCTGGCTTGGGGACTTGACTGCTTTCCTGAAGCAGATGGTGAAGAAGAAGAAGAAGAAGAGGTCTAGGAAGGTGTCATCATCGTCTTCATCTTCATCTTCATCTCATCATCTTTCATCTTCATCTTCGTCTCGTCTGCTGCTTCTTCCTCTTCTCCTTCCAAGGCTTCGCAGCCGAAGAAGAAGAAGTCTGTCTCTCCCAAGAAACTCTCGCACCGAGACTTCTAAGGGTTTGCCTCCTTCCACAGGGAAGGCAGTGGGATCTCTCGTTAGCTCTTCCCGATCCTCGGATCAGGGAACCTCTGCCCCGGCCTCTGGGCCAGGGGCACTGGGAGCCAAGGGCGTGCAGACCAAGGTCGGCACTCCCCCGACTGCGCCTAAGAAACTTCCTGCATCTAAGGCCAGCGAGACACTGTGTCGGACACTAGTTCGCGAAGTTGCTCCAGTACCCAGGTCCCCAAGGAGACCGGGTACCCCAGTCTGATTACGGAGAAACTTCTTGCCGTACAGACCAGGGCGTGAGACGAGAGAAAGAGCCGGGGCATGCAGGTGCTCCGTCTCTTCCTGCTGGCACTCCTTCAGGTGCCAAGTCAGGTTCTTGGGATAGTGCTTCAGCCCCCTTGGGCCGAACACAAGGAGAGGTAGGGAAGAAGTCCCTGCTCAGTCTTCTTCCGAGAGGCTTCGAAGAGGCTCCTGCCTCGAAGAAGACTGGGCAGCCAGCCTTGCGCCCTCCTCCCAGTCCCCGGCCACGCGCCCGCGGCCAGCCTGGCTCGGGGGAGGTGCGTCAGCGGCTCGGCTCCTTTGCAAGCCGCTCTGCTCTCCTTGGGAGATCGTTTCACCTGGGCTGAAACAGTCTCCCCTCGACCTGGGGCTCGTCATCACCGCGGGTTGGTGACCACTCTCGGCCCACTACCTCTGCTGGTTCTGCCAGTAAAGCCAGTGGGAGCACCCGATCTTCCTTGCCTGTTCCCGCCACCCCTTCGGTTTCTTCCAGGGGCGCGAGTCGGAGAGGAGGAGCTCTGGGGCGTGTTCTCCTCAGAGTTCGACTGCGTGGGGGTATGCACCTGGCTCGGTTCTTGGCTCAACCAGGTCCTACGCCCGCGTAGTTCAGGAAGATCCATGGGGGTCTGCCGAGGTTCTCCCTCCTGCAGTGAGAGTAGTTCGGGAGGACCGCACTCTGGAGGGACTCGAGGGTCCTCTGCCCCAGGATGCGGACACCCCCGAAATACAGAGGACTTTTGCGGAGGTTATCGTGCTGATTCACCAGCACAATGACCTTGGGGAAGGGACCACGGCCTCATCTGTGGATCGTCCGTTGCGCCTCGAATCCTTCTGGGGACCCAAGAAGGAACCCAAGGCTTGGGTGTGGCTGCCGTGGTCCACGCTTGCCGAGGGGGTACTTGACCAGGTGAACAGTCTTGTGTCTGGGCAAGACAGTTCACTTCGTTCGAGCCACTCGGACAAGCTTCTTCCTCCTCCTCTGCCTCGTCAGAAGCGTTTCACGCTCCAGTGGAAGGGTGTTGCTGACTAAACAGGTTGACCCGGACCTGACTTGTTTGGATCCGGGTCTTCGTTGCAGCAATTGACTGCAGAGAGCATTTCTCTCTCCCAGCAAGAAGCTGCAACCCTGGAAGCCACCGCCATGGCGGCCTTCCAGGCAGTCTCCTGGCTCGATCTGTGGTCCTTCACAGTATCGAAGGTAGCTGCTTCCTCAGGCGCTATCGTACCTGGGGAGGACTCTGCCTTTGGGAGACTGTGCCAGTCTGGGGTAGGGCTATTTTCTACCTCGCCCACCAGATTACAAACCTGTGGGCGAACCTTGTGCTAAAGCAGAGGGATGCCGTTCTCTCTCGCTTTGCCAGATCTGTAGGTCCCGAGTCAGCTATCGCCCTTCGGAATGGACCATTGCTGGGTTCCTCCTCTCTCGTCCCTAGAGAGTTGGTGGATGCCGCGGTGGACAAGTGTTATGCCGATGACAGCGACCGGCTTGTTCACCAGGCAGTGGCCAAGACCTCCCGGGTCTTCTGGTTCCACTGCAGCCAGGTCTTCAGCCAGGCTGGCACTTCCTCGGCCCCTAAGAAGTCCCAGTCTTCGAAGGGGTCCCGAGGAAACACCCAGCCTTCTTCTTCCCCAAAAAGGGGGTGTCCTCCGCCCTTTTCAGCCCACTTTCCAAGTCCGGTAAAGGGGGCAAGGGTAAGAAGAAGGGGAAAACGCTAGGCGGCGTTCCCAAAAGCTGCCAAGGTGGGGGGTGCCTGTTGAGCCATTGGGCAACATGGCAGCAACACGGAGCCGAGACCTGGATAGTGGATGTCCTTCGGGAGGGATATCTACTACCCTTCGAGTCTCGGCCTCCCCTCACCTACTCTCCGGTCCATCTCCAAACATATCTTCCAGGTTCGTCGAAGGACATCGCACTACAGCAAGAAGTGCAAGCCATGCTGAGCAAGAGTGCTGTGTTTTCGTGTCGGACCAGTTTCCAGGCTTTTACAGCCGCGTCTTCCTCGTGAGAGAAAGCATCAGGGGATGGAGACCAGTCATAGATCTTTCTCCCTGAAACAGTTTCGTTCGCCAGACTCGGTTCACGATGGAAACAGCGCAAAACTGTGCTGGCCTCCATCAGGGAGAACGACTTCATGCTTATGGTGGACTTGAAGGATGCGTATTTCAGATACCCATCCATCCGTCCTCTTCGCAAGTACCTCCGCTTTGTCCTCGGGAGTCAGTCTTCCAATTCAGGGCACTTTGCTTTGGGCTCTCGACCACTCCCCAGGTGTTCACGAGAGTATTCTCTCTCGTGTCAGCTTGGGCCCACTCGCACGGGATACGTCTTCTGGGGTATCTCGACGACTGGCTAGTCCTGGGAGCTCTCGCTTGCAGTTGCTACAGGACAGGGATCGTCTCCTCAAGTTTTGCTGAGATCTAGGGATCATGGTAAATCTGGAGAAGTCAGATCTCACCCCCAAGCAGAGAAGAAAGTACCTGGGCATGCTGATAGATACGGTGGCAACGAAAGTCTTTCCCTCTGACTCTCGTATCAGGAAGTTCAGACAGGCAGCACAGCTGTTCCTGTCACGGCAGGAGCAACCAGCTCGGCAATGGCAAGTCGTCATCGGTCACCTGTCGTCTTTGGAGAAACTAGTACCTCACAGGCGTCTTCACCTGCGGTCTCTCCAGTGGAGACTAAAGGCGTATTGGTCCCAGTCCCAAGACCCCCAGTCCTTCCTCATTCCTCTTTCCGAGGAGGTGAGAAAGGACCTTCACTGGTGGTTAGACGACAGGAACCTCTTAATAGGAGTATCCTTGCATACTCCCCCTCCGGACATGCTTCTGTTCTCGGACGCATCAACCGAGGGATGGGGTGCACACCTGGAGGAGTTGCTGACTTCAGGAGTGTGGCACCGAGACAACAAGCACCTTCACATCAACATCCTAGAACTCAAGGCGGCCTTCCTGGCCCTCCAAGAGTTCCAGGATCGAGTGATGGGACACTCCGTGGTACTGATGAGCGACAATACCACGGTAGTGGCATACTTCAACAAGCAGGGGGGACTGGTGTCCCACCAGCTTCATCAGTTGACGATGCAGGTGCACGAGTGGGCAGTGGCTCACTCATTAGAGCTGTCAGCCAGGTACATTCCAGGCAAGAGGAATGTCGTGGCAGACAAGCTCAGCCGCCAGAGCCAGGTGGTAGGGACCGAATGGTCCCTCCATCAGGAAGTAGCGGAAAGGCTGTTCATCCTGTGGGGGCGTCCAGCCATTGATCTGTTCGCCACCCGGCACAACAGAAAACTCCAGGTCTTCTGTTCTGTCGTGCTGGACCCATGGGCCGCTGCGGAGGACGCTTTCCAACACCCTTGGGATAATCTCGACGCTTACGCCTTTCCCCCATTCTGTCTGATTCGCCGAGTGATGATCACCTCGAATCTCAGAATGACTCTGGTGGCACCCAAATGGCCCCAGGCCGTTTGGTACCCGGACCTGCTAGCTCTCCTCTCCGAGGCGCCGAGAGAGATTCCCCCCTGGCCCAACCTTCTGCGTCAACCTCACACAGAGCGGTTCCACCTGGCAGTGCATTCCCTGTGTCTTCACGGCTGGAGGTTATCCACCATCTCTTGCGAGCGAGAGGCTTTTCGCGCCACGCAGCAACAGAGATGGCAGGATACCTCAGAAGATCCTCCGCAGCATTATACCAGGGAAAGTGGTCCGTCTTCTGTGGTTGGTGTCGTCGAGGGGGTATCTCTCCAGTCAGAGCTACTGTTCAGCAGGTCACGGACTTCCTTGTCTTCCTTCGCCAGGAGAAGCTTCTCTCCGTTTCAGCTGTAAAAGGCTACCACGCCGCACTCGGCCTAGTCTTACGGGTGAAAGGAGTAGACATCTCCTCCTCCTTCGAGATTTCTCTACTCATGAGGAGCTTCGAACGGTCTTGCACACCCAGGGATCTCAGGCCCCCTGCGTGGGATGTGATTCTCATGTTAAGGAGCGTGACTCGTGCACCGTACGAGCCTTTACGAGAGTCGTCAGACAGGGATCTGACCCTCAAGACCGTCTTCTTGCTTGCCCTGGCATCGGCGAAGAGAGTTGACGAGCTTCACGGACTTTCCTTTGATGTTAAACACTGGAGGGGATGGGGATCAGTTACGCTCGATTTCATCCCGGATTTCGTAGCGAAGACTCAGAACCATTCGGTCCCTGACGCACGGTACGAGTCCTTCACGATCCCCTCTGTAGAGGACTTTGTAGGTAATGAACCAGACGAGATGTTACTGTGTCCTGTTAGAGTGCTGCGGCGCTATCTGAAGAGGACTCGGCACCTCCGGCCTGAGTGTCAACGACTCTTTGTTAGCACTGGCTCGACTAAGAAAGAAGTGTCCAAGAACACCATCTCTTTCTGGCTTCGTGAGACGATAAGGAGAGCGTACTCTGCTGCAGGAGAAGACGACACCGGTACGCTGTATTTTTCCTAACTATACAAACCCGAGGTCCTTTACAGTTTATGCCCACCTCATGCCACCCTTCAATCTGTACCTGGGCCGAAAGGCAAATTGGAATGTTTACATCTGGGCAGGCGGTACTCCCGCCTCCCGGACAGTAGTTAACTGCCTAACCACCTTGTTTGAAGTTCAATGGCCGTTTCCAGCCTATGCCTGAAAGTAATCCCTAATGTAAAGGACCTCGGGTTTGTACAGTTAGGAAAAATACAATTTACTTTTAAAAATTGTTATATTCAGAACATGTTTTTCTTATATTTTTTATTTTATTTCAGGGTATTCCAAACAGAGGAAAATTGCAAGAGATCCCAAGTAGGGTTTGAGTATTGTAAATGGAACATCCTGTGAAAATGTCATTAATCAAAGAAGAGATGCAGAATTTGGAGGAGGATCTTCCTGAAAACATAGATGAAGGCTCTTTATTTGCAGATCCCTTCTTAGTAGTCAAGGCAGAACCAGGAATTTTTGACCATGGTGAATTTGATGTGAACTGTTCATCCCAATCTATTAAGTACGAGGACAGCTCTCCAAGCTGTGATGATGAAAGTGGAAAGAAGATATGTATTGCAGAGGAAGATAGCGATTTGGTTGGAACAGAAGAATTTTCAAAGAGAAGCAACACAGCAAGGAAGCGAATAACTTGTGCTGAATGCCACAGGACATTTTTACACAAGTACCAAATCAAAGACCACATGAGAATTCATACAGGAGAGATACCTTATGCTTGCTCTATATGTCAAAAAAGTTTTTCTCATCAAAGTCAACTCAAAATACACATGAGAGCTCATACAGGAGAGAAACCTTATACTTGCTCTGTATGTGACAAAAGTTTTTCTCGTCAATGTCATCTCAAAACACACCTGAGAACTCATACAGGAGAGAAACCATATACTTGCTCTATATGTGAAAGAAGATTTTCTGAATCAGGTTATCTCCGAAAACACATGGTAACTCATACAGGAGAGAAACCATTTACTTGCTCTATATGTCAAAGAACTTTTGCTTACTCAAGTGATCTCACAAAACACATGAGAACTCATACTGGAGAGAAACCATTCACTTGTTCTATATGTCAAAGAAGATTTTCTCATCAAAGTCCTCTCAAAAAACACTTGAGAACTCATACGGGAGAGAAACCTTATGCTTGCTCTATATGTCAAAAAAGTTTTACTCAACATGGTCATCTCAAGACACACATGAGAACTCATACAGGAGAGAAACCATTCACTTGCTCTATATGTCAAAGAAGTTTTTCTCTTCGAAGTCCACTCACAAGACACATGAAAACTCATACAAGTGAGAAACCACATACTGGCTCTATAAAGAAGACTTTCTCGTCAAAGTCATCTCAAAAGACACATGATAACTCAAGCAGGTGAGAAACCTTATATTGCTCTATATGTCAAAGAAGATTTCCTTATCAAAGTGATCTCAAAACACACATGAGAACTCATATTGGAGAGAAACCTTATACCTGCTCTGTATGTCAAAGAAGTTTGTTCCAATACGATATACAAACCCGAGGTCCTTTACATTAGGAGTTACTTTCAGCGTACCCTGGAAACGCCGTTGAACTTTCGAACAAGGTGGTTAGGCAGTCAACTACTGTCCAGGAGGCAGGAGTACCACCTGCCCGGATGTAAACATTCCAGTTTGCTTTTGGCCGCTGTAGAATGCGGATGTTGTTGTTCGCTCTCTGCCTGACTGCCCTTCAAATTTTCCTGTGGGATTTTTCCTTGCTTTGCTATCATAATGAATGTTGATAAACCTTCTAAGCCCTCCTATCCCCTGCATGTGTGTCCTGGGGTAGGAAGCAAATGATGTAATACTTTTCAATCTAGCATCAACACGGACCCACACGCCCTCTGCCCAACTTGCAGGGGACGTGTATTTTCGCACGACACTCCTTGTAGTGAGTGTTATGCCTGGTTTCCCGAGCAATGGAAGAGGTTTGAAGGGAGGAGACACTAACGTCAGAAGCCCGCCAAGGAATCGTCCAAGGGTAACACACCCCCGACGACTCCAGTGGTGGCTAATCCGTCAGGATCATTTCTCCCACCCTGCGAACTTCCCCTGCTTCCTCCCTCTCTCTCGGGTGAAGACTTCCCCTCCCATTCTTCATTTGTTTCATCGGGTGTGGAAGGGCATGGGCGAGCGGTTGCTCAGGGCATCCTCTCTGGGGCTTCCCCTCGCTCTTGGGGGTGAAATTTTTCCCCCAGAGCGTGTGGAGGCTACCCATTTTAACCCGACTGTGTCCTCAGGTTTGGGCGTGGATGCCCCTTCTATGGAGCAGGTATCGGACTTATCTTCTGCCTTGCTACGCCTGGGTCTACCTGGCATCCCGTCACTGGAGG
This sequence comes from Macrobrachium rosenbergii, assembly GCF_040412425.1. Taxonomy (NCBI): domain Eukaryota; kingdom Metazoa; phylum Arthropoda; class Malacostraca; order Decapoda; family Palaemonidae; genus Macrobrachium; species Macrobrachium rosenbergii. The sequence goes on from NC_089775.1 coordinate 6,866,321, forward strand.
GCCTGGTGTCCCACTTGTCTGGCACTCCAGTGACAACCCACTCTGCTACTGCTTCCACCACCACGACTGTCACCATGTCAGCATTTGGGAAGCTACCTGTGATGGTGGTATCACATCTAGACACCCAGGTCGTGGCTGCCCCTGCCACTCACCATCCTGTACCACTGCCCCCTGGGTTCCTGGCCCCGCTATCTCATTCCTGGTCCTTCTTTTATGGTGATGTCGTCTGTACCATACGTAACAATGCCTGCTCCAGTTGCTGATCCTGGCTCGTTTATGATAATGGTCCCAGCTTCTCGCTTCCCAGTCTCTTGGCCTGGCCTGGCTTTCTAACGCGCCACCTGTGCCTTCAACCCTAGTTCACCCTGGCCTAGCTGCTCACGTGCCACCCGTGCTTTCAACCCTGGCTCCTCGCCTGAAAATTCCTGGCTGCCACGCAAATGCATCTGCCTTGGCAATTGCTGGCCCGAGCACCGTCTTCGCTGTCCGGGTTGCGCCTGCTGCTGTGGCCCCCCTGTTTGCTCCTGTGTCTTCGGCTGCTCCTGCATGGCTTGGGGACCTGACCTCGATCCTGAGGAAGATGGCGAAGAAGTCAAAGAAGAGATCGCGAAAGGTGTCGTCGTCTTTGTCGTCATCGTATTCGCCTTCATCTACTGCCTCTTCTTCCTCCTCTCCTTCTGAGGCTACCCAGCCATAGAAGAAGAAGCCTGCCCCCCAAGAGGTCTCACACCGAGACCTTTAAGGGACTGCCTCCTTCCACAGGGAAGGCAGTGGGATCTCTTGCTGGATCTTCCCGATCCTCGGGAGACTGCTTCACCCAGGCAAAAGTGCTCTCCTTGACCTGGGCTGCCATCACCACTGTTGGTTGGTGATTGCTCCCAGCCCGCTGCCCCTGTTTGTTCTGCCAGCAAGGCCTGTGGGAGTGCCGGATCCTCCTCACCTGTCCCCTCTACCTCCTGGGCTCCTTCCAGGGGGCGCGAGTCAGACAGGAAGAACTCTGGCGTGTCATCTCCCCAGAGTTCTACCTCGGGTGTGTACGTGCCTGGCTCGGTCTTCGGTTCAGCCAGGTCTTACGCCCGCATGGTGCAGGAAGGATCACGGGGGTCTGCTAAGGTTCACCCTCCTGCAGAGAGAGTAGATCGGGAGGACCGCACCCTGGAAGGACTCAAGGGTCCTTTCCCCCAGGATGCGGACACCCCCGAGATACAGAGGACTTTTCCTGAGGTTATTGCACTGATTCATCAGCACAACGACCTCGGGGAAGGGACCACGGCCTCATCTGTGGACTGTCCGTCGCACCTCGAATCCTACTGGGGACCCAAGAAGGAACCCAAGGCTTTGGTGGGGCTGCCGTGGTCCATGCTTGCCGAGGGGGTCCTCGATTAAGTGAATGGTCTTGTGTCTGGGAAAGACAATTTGCTCAGATCGAACCGTTTGGACAAGCTTCTTCCCCCTCCTCTGCCTCGCCATAAGCGCTGCTACGCTCCATGGGAGAGGGCATTGCCACCTAAACAGGTTGACCCGGACCTGATTTGTCTAGATCCGGGTCTTACATTGCAGCAACTTACTTCAGAGAGTATCTCCCCCTCTCAGGAAGAAGCCGCAACCCTGGAAGCCACCACCATGGCGGCCTTCCAGGCAGTCTCCTGGCTGGATCTCTGGTCTTTCACAGTATCCTAGGTGGCTGCTTCCTTGGGCACTATCATACCCGGGGAGGACTCCGCCTTCGGGAAACTCCTACCTCGCCCACCAGACGGCAAACCTGTGGGCTAACCAGGTCCTGAAGCGAAAGGATGCCGTTCTCTCTCGCTTCTCCAGTTCTGTGGGGGACGAGACGGCATTGACCTTGCGGAATGGACCATTGGTGGGTTTCACCCCTCTCTTCCCCAGAGAGTTGGTGGACGCTGCAGTGGACAAGTACCGGGCCGATGACAGTGACTGGCTTGTCCACCAGGCAGTGGCCAAGACCTGCGGGTCTTCGCGTTCCATTGCGGCCAGGCCCTCGGGTCAGGCTGGCACTTCCTCGGCCCCTAAGAAGTCCCTGTCTTTGAAGAGGTCCTGTGGAAACACCAGCCTTCTACCTCTAGAAAGGGTAGATCTTCCCGCCCCTTTCAGCCTGCTTTCCAATTCGGAAAAGGGGGCAAGCTGCCGAAGGTGTGGGGGTGCCTGTCGAGCCATTGGGCAACATGGCAGCGACACGGAGCCGAGACCTGGATAGTGGATGTCTTTCAGGAGGGATATCTACTACCCTTCGAGTCTCGGCCTCCCCTCACCTACTCAGTTCCTCATTGGGTGAGTCGGTAGAGGTGTGGGCTAGCACTCGCTAGGCCCGAGTTCGAGTCTCCGGCCGGCTGATGAAGAATTAGAGGAATTTATTTCTAGTGATAGAAATTCATTTCTCACTATAATGTGGTTCGGATTCGACAATAAGCTGTAGGTCCTGTTGCTAAGTAACCAGTGGGATCTTAGCCACATAAAATAAGTCTAACCCTTTGGGCCAGCCCTAGGAGAGCTGTTAATCAGCTCAGTGGTCAGGTAAAATTAAGGTATACTTAGCTTTTAACCTTCACCTACTCTCTGGTCCATCTTCGCACATACGTCGAAGGAACTCTGAAGGACTCTGCATTACAGCAAGAAGTGCAAGCCATGCTGAGTAAGGTTGGTGTGGAAGTCGTGTCAGACCAGTCTGCAGGCTCTTACAGCCTTGTCTTTCTTGTAGAGAAAGCCACAGGGGGATGGAGACCAGTCATAGACCTTTCTCCTCTGAACCGATTCGTTTGCCAGACTCGGTTCATGATGGAAACAGCGCGATCCGTGCTTGCTTCCATCAGGGAGAACGACTTCATTCTTACGATGGACTTGAAGGATGCGTATTTCCAGATGCCCATTCATCTGTCCTCTGGCAAGTACCTCTGCTTTATCCTCGGGGATACGGTCTTCCTATTCTGGGCACTCTGCTTCGCACTCTCAACTGCTCTCCAGGTGTTCACGAGAGTCTTCTCTCTTGTGTCAGCTTGGGCCCACTCGCATGGGGTACGTCTATTGAGGTATCTCGATGACTGGCTGGTCCTGGCAAGCTCCCGCTCGCAGTTGTTACAGGACAGGGATCAACTCCCCGAGTTTTGCAGCGATCTTTGGATCTTGGTGAACCTCGAGAAGTCAGGTCTGACCCCCAAGCAGAGGATAAAGTACCTGGGCATGTTGATAGGCACGGTAGCAGCGAAAACCTCTCCCTCGGACTCTCGTATCAGCAGATTCAGGCAGGCAGCACAGCTGTTCCTGTCACAACAGGAGCAGTCAGCCTGGCAATGGCAAGTCGTCATTGGTCACCTGTCGTCGCTAAGGAAGGGGGTACCTCATGGGCTTCTTCACCTGCGGTCTCTACAAGGAGGCTAAAGGAGTATTGGTCCCAGTCCTGAGACCCCCAGTCCTTTCTCATTCCTCTCTCCGAGGAGGTGAGAGAGGACCTTCGCTGGTGGATGGACGACAGGAACTTCTTGATATGAGTATCCTTGCATACTCCCTCTGCGGTTATGCTTCTGTTCTCAGATGCATCGACTGAGGGATGGGGCGCACACCGGGAGGAGTTGCTGACTTCAGGAGTGTGGCACCGAGATGACAAGCACCTTCACATCAACATCCTGGAACTGAAGGCAGCCTTCCTGGCTCTGTAACAGTTCTGGGATCGAGTGATGGGACACTCTGTGGTACTGATAAGCGACAATACCACAGTAGTGGCATACTTCAAGAAGTAGGTGGGTCTAGTATCCCTCCCGCTCCACCAATTGACGATGCAGGTGCACGAGTGGGCCGTGGCTCCCTCGGTAGAGCTGTCAGCCAGGTACATTCCAGGCAAGAGGAATGTCATGGCAGACAAGCTCAGCCTCCAGAATCAGGTGATAGGAACCAAATGGTCCCTTCACTCGGAAGTGACGGAAAGACTATTCGACCTGTTCGACACCTGGCACAACAGAAAACTCCAGGTCTTCTGGTCGGTCATGCTGGACCCATGGGCCGCTGCAGAGGATGCGTTCAAGCACCCGTTGGACAACCTTGACATTTATGCCTTTCCTCTGTTCTGTCTGATTTGCGGAGTGATCAACCAAGTGATGATTACCCCGAATCTCAGAATGATTCTGGTGGCACCCAAATGGCCGCAGGCCGTTTAGTATCCCGACCCGCTAGCTCTCCTCTCCGAGGCGCCGAGAGAGATCCCCCCTGGCCCAACCTGCTGTGTCAACCCCACGTAGAGTGGTACCACCAGGCAGTGCAGTCCCTGTGTCTTGACGGTTGGAGGTTATCCACCATCTCTTTCTGGCTTCGTGAGACAATAAGGAGAGCGTATTCTGCTGCAGGAGAAGACGACACCGGTACACTGTGTCCGAGAACAAAGTCCGCAGCTTTGGTCCGTCCCTCGCATTCGGGAAGAACATGTCGGTTGTGCAGGTGCTGAAGGCAGGTGTGTGGTACCAACAGACCACCTTGACCTTTTTCTACCTCCGGGATGTTTCTCACAAGTTCTTGGACACTTTTTACCTTGGGTGCTGTGGTGGCTGCTCAACAAGTTGTGTAGCTTACCCAGCTCCTCTAACAAGACAGGTTCCATCTCACCTAAGATGTACGGTTGTGATTGGGGGAATGAATGTGGAGTGACTGGCCTCTTCTTTCTCCCCATCCTGGCTCTCTTCCCACGGGCAGGGAGCGGACGTGCCGTTACATGCTGGATCTGGTGGTCGATGCAGGTAAGCACCCAACGGGAGCTCCCATTCTATTTTCCATTCAGGTTAATAGAAGCCACCCCACTCCTTCCCCTTGCAAGGGGGACGGGAAGGAGACTATGACTGTAAGACAAACCCAATGCTTGTGATTGCCTCAATGTCATCCGACTCCAAGTTCTTCCTAGCCTACTTTGCATGAACTGACGATTTCTCTTTCATGCAAAGGGACCCAGAAGTCTGACAATTGATCCCACGTTTCTTATAACCTGATCATTTTGTCAGAGGCAGTTTTCCCTTTCTCGCTCTGTCGACCAGGAAGGGAAGACAAAGTGTGTTGAACTCCAGTCAGTTCAGGAGACTCACTCAGATTCCTCCCTCCAACCAGTGAGTCTTTCTAATGTAAAGGCTCAAGGGTTTGTATATCGTGTCGGAACAAATAACAATTTTTAAAAGTAAATTGTATTTTTCCTAACTATACAAACCCGAGGTCCTTTACATTTCATGCCCACCTCATGCCACCCCTCAATCTGATAGCTGGGCCGAAAGGCAAATTGGAATGTTTACATGCGGGCAGGCGGTACTCCTGCCTCCCGGACGGTAGTTAACTTCCTAACCACCTTGTTTGAAAGTTCAACGGCCGTTTCCAGCCTATGCTGAAAGTAATTCCTAATGTAAAGGACCTTAGGTTTGTATAGTTGGGAAAAATACAAGTTACTTTTAAAAATGATATTTTTCCAGTGTCAAAATCCACAAGCAAAGTCATTCATCAGAGATTATGTTCAGTTGCACTAACAGATTTGTTAATTTTTTGCACCCCAAAGTAAGTTGCACTGGATGTGAACATATCTGCAAAATCTATTAAAAAACAACAGCAACCTAAGGGATTATAAAAATTATTCTGATTCTGTGTTATACGAATCTCACTGGGATTGAGTACTGTACATAGAACATCCTATGAAAGTGTAAGCTTAAAGATCAATATAATTGCTGTTAATCAAAGAAGAGAAGGAGGATCTTACTGAAAACGGAGATGATGGCTCTTTATTTGCAGATCCTCTCTTAGAAGTCAACAGGGGTGTGTCATTTTGGGGGTGAGCCCTTGGGTGGACACTTGGCCCCCCTCAAGACACTGATGGCCCCCCCCAAGACTTGGTTTGCCCCCTAGCTTTGAAATAGTTATAATAATAATAATATATATACAGTATATATATTAAGTGAGTGGATGTGGCAAGCTTTTCTGTGGCTTCAAAATGCTCAAAAACCTGCACAAATTGCCAAAAATGTCAGGGGGGGGGCGTTGCTTACAGCACCCCCATACCCCCAGCTTTACTCGCCACCCCTCCCATGCCTTAAGTTCTAAACCTTTGCCACCCCCCCCCCCACAGGAAAATCTGAAATGACACCACTGGAAGTTAAGGAAGAATTTAATGTGAAATGGTTATGTAACCTTGTACAAAGGTAAAATAAATTAATTTTATTTTTTTTTTATTTTTTCAATTGTACTCATTGAAGACTGTTCAGCACTAAGGTTAACAAATTTTCTGGTGCCTACTTCACTTTTCTTGTTCCCATGTACTTTTTGTATGATTTCCAAATTAAGAATTATGAATATTTCTTCCTTATGTTATTCAGCATTATGCTTTTGTATATGTAGTTGTAAGCTTGAATATTCCATGAAATGTCATGCGTAGTGGAAATAAAAAGATTCATTTTTTCATTAAACATCAATGAAGATTAAGTGCACTTTTATTTTAATACTTTTTATATGTTCCCTGTTTTAATATTCTACAAAGGATGTGATAAAGCATTAGTAAATCCTAATGCTTTGTATTACCTCACTAGATGCAGTGGACTGACTGTTAGTGTATTCTGTATTAAGCAAACCAGTCAGAAGTGTTGAGCCAGGACTAACTTTGTAAATAACTAAAGTACTGTATTACTGTGTTCTGTTTTAAGCTAATCAGTCAGAAGTGTTGAGACAGGACTTGCTTTGTCTAATCAGTCAAAAGTGTTGAGACAGGACTTGCCTTGTAAATAACTAAAGTACTGTATTACTGTATTCTGTTTTAAGTTAATCAGTCAGAAGTGTTGAGCCAGGACTTACTTTGTAAATAACTAAAGTACTGTATTACTGTATTCTGTTTTAAGTTAATCAGTCAGAAGTGTTGAGCCAGGACTTGCTTTGTAAATAACTAAAGTACTGTATTACAGGTTGACCATCACTAATCCGGCAATCAGTAGTCCGGAACAATCAGTAATCCGGCACAAAATTCGGCTAGAGTTATTTCTAATGTTTCCGCACTAATTTTAAAATTTCCCGGGTCGCTGCGCTAACTTGCTTGCCGGCCACTTCGATTTGGTGGCGCTGTGTGCTGCATCGACAAACTGGAGGAGTTTGTAAACACAAGCGTGCTTTTGCTGTTCCATTTTTTACATTTATTATTGTCTTTTGGCCTACGCTATGGTATATTGTATAGGCTATATATACGGTAGCCTAGCCTACATTATACTGAACTCTATTCACATATTAACAGCATTATACAAACATCAACATAACGAATGTGCATCTTTTTCATGGATCTTTTAAAAAGTTATGCTTTACTACTGCATTGTATCCAATTGCGTTTCTTCTCATATTGCTTTTGTATTATAAATTGCGATCAATGTTTTGTTTTGGAATCGATAACGTAGTGTTTATTTCGCCGCATTTAACTCAGTTCAGTGCGCTTTTCTTGCTTCTAGTAAGTATAAATGAATATAGATACTTTATTTATTTGGGACAAGGATATTTTTCGTTATATGAAGTGTTTTTAAGTCGAAATATAACTTAAATACGTCTCGTTGTGAAATTAATATAGCTGTTTTTTCGTTAATATATGACGTTCGCAGGAATCGCGGCTGGCCATTTTGGGGGCATGTTTGTTTTGTGTAAAAAAAATCAAGATGCCGTTGGCTATTTTCTCTTGATTTCATCATAATACGAGCTTTACGTATTTATCTTTTATCGGCGTGAAAACAGCAGTAATTTGTATTCTTTCATGCCCAGTAGTTTTAAAATACATTCTCTCCAATTTTATTTACGGTCGAGTTTCATCCATGTTGCCGATGCACGATAATTTATAGTCATTAGCAGCTTGAACATTGTTTTCTCAGCTTCAGCTACAACTTGCAGCTCAAAGTTACTGAAGCAGTATATTTCCTTGCCGATCTTTTCTCCAAAGCGAATAAGGTATAGTGTAAAAAATATATCAGTCCTATTGTACAGTACTTAACGTCATTTGTAACATAACGACAGTAATTGTTTGACCATACGATAGTTGAAATCCAAGCAAAACTGTTGTTATCCGATACGATTAGTAGCAAAACAATCGTTTCCCGTTCGGTTGTTTATGGCTGTACGGATTTACGCAAGAGTATAACGTTACTGACAATACTTTTATCATTCTCTTTTACTTTTTTAACTAGCTGATGGAATAAAGAGATGGAGGAAAAGAAGTTGGTCTCTCTCGCTGCCTGCGCCTGCGCGAAATCTAAAAATATTTCCTAAATATTTTCGTATCGGTATTAATTGCTAACCCCAACGTAAACTCGGAATATCGTAATTCGAGCACTACCTGTATTTGATAATTGTCTTTTCTTTATTAACCAACTTGTACTGATTTATGGGATATTTTATTTCTAAGATGAGGTGCTTAGCTGATGGGTTTCGTGTATCCTAATAAATGGCTAATCCTGCAAAATGGCTAATCCAGCACCCTCCAGGTCCCAATGACGCCGGATTAGTGATGGTCAACCTGTACTGTATTCTGCTTTAAGTTAATCAGTCAGAAGTGTTGAGCCAGGACTTGCTATGTAAATAACTAAAGTACTGTATTACTGTATTCTGTTTTAAGCTAATCAGTCAGAAGTGTTGAGACAGGACTTGCTTTGTCTAATCAGTCAGAAGTGTTGAGACAGGACTTGCTTTGTAAATGACTAAAGTACTGTATTACTGTGTTCTGTTTTAAGCTAATCAGTCAGAAGTATTGAGACAGGACTTGCTTTGTAAATAAATAGATACTGTATTACTGTGTTCTGTTTTAAGCTAATCAGTCAGAAGTGTTGAGACAGGACTTGCCTTGTAAATAACTAAAGTAATGTATTACTGTAGTCTGTTTTAAGCTAATCAGTCAGAAGTGTTGAGACAGGACTTGCTTTGTAAATAAATAAAGTACTGTATTCTGAGTAAATTAAACCTCATTTTTAGTATACAGTATATATAAAAATCTTTCATTTGATCTCATTAAATCTCAGTATTTGAATAATATTGTACACTACCAAAAAGGTGATTATCAATGCCTGCTAGTGTAGAATAAGTATTATATCTCCAAGTGTGAGGATAGATTATACGTTTCATTTTTATAACGCTTATAGACTATTAAAGTTATTTTAGATATAGTTAATATAGTTAAAATATAAATAAGATCTTTAAATTGACCTTATCAAAGGTCAAATTCTGTTAAAATAATAAGATGCACTACTAAAAGGTAATTGCCAACAGTCTCGTTTTGTTTACATTTTGCAAGATGAGTTTTGTACTCGTTGGGAGAAATCTGTTGTATTTTTCTGTTATATAATCACAAATACATTGAAAATACGCCATATTTATGCATTTTAAGTGTATATAATTGTTTGTTCCTACACAGTATGCAAATCATCGGTCTTTACGTGAGGAATTTGATTCAGCGTAGCTGGGAAACGGCCGCTTAGTTTTTAAACGAGATGCAATGCGGAACTCTCGTTTACCCTCTGCCCCGTTTTTCTTGGTTTTTTCTTCAGACATTCCCGGTGGGATTGTTTCTTGTTTTTTCTGTGTATATCCTGCTCCAACATAACTCTCCCTACTCGAGCATAATACTCCCTGTTCCAGCATAACACACTCTACTCCCACATACACTCCCTGTTCCAATATAACACTCTGTACTCTCACATACACCCTTGTTCCAGCATAACACTCTCTACTTGTGCATAACAGTCTATACTCCCACATACACTCCCTGTTCCAACATAAGTTAAGTATACCTTAGTTTTACCAGACCACTGAGCTGATTAACAGCTCTCCTAGGGCTGGCCCGAAGGGTTAGACTTATTTTACGTGGCTAAGAACCAACTGGTTACTTAGCAACGGGACCTACAGCTTATTGTGGAATCCGAACCACATTATAGCGAGAAATGAATTTCTATCACCAGAAATAAATACCTCTAACTCTTCATCAGCCGGCCGGGGGAATTGAACTCCGCCCATCGGGTGACAGTCCGAAGCTCTACCGACTCAGCCAAAGAAGGGCTTGTTCCAACATAATACTCATACTCTCTATTCGAGCATAACACTATCTACTCCCACATACACCCCCTGTTCCAACATAACACTCTCTACTCGTGGAGAATGAGAGGATAGACAATAGGCAGATTGAAAGATAGATAGGGAATGAGAATGAAAAAATAGAAAATAGATAGGTAGGGATGGGAGACAAAAGGATAGATTGATAGATGGGTAGACAGGAAGATAGGAATGGAAGACGAGAGGATAGAAGGTAGATAGACAAATAGATAGGGAGATAGATGGGGATGGGGGACGACAGAGAGATAAATGATGCAAATATCTTGTTACAAATAACAACGATATCCTTTCAGAATCTTTTCTGCGTATCTTGTTTCTCTCTCTCTCTCTCTCTCTCTCTCTCTCTCTCTCTCTCTCTCTCCATGGAAGTGGAGCAGTGTTATATTACATTGCATCCTTAGAGAGAGAGTGGATAAGAAATCCAGTTTGAAAGCTCGACACTGACCTCTTATCAGCAATTGATGATCCATTCAGTCAGTATTTAAAAAATTATTAAAAACATTTCATTTACATTCTAAATTACAGGCAGTCCCTGGTTTACGACGGGGGTTCCATTTTTACGCCGTGTCGTAAACCGAAAAATCGTCATAAACTGAAAAATCGTCGAAAGTTGTCAAAAATCCTGAGAACATCTTACTTTTAATGCTTTGGGTGTACTGAAAACAATGTACAGTAAACTATATTTTTATTGAGTTTTTCATAAAAAAACTCCAAATTTTGATTATTCTGCCGCTTTAGAGCCATATTTCTTCTGTCGGATTGGCGTGTACGAACGCGTCAAAACCCCAGAACATGCGTCGTAAACCGGGAAATGATTTCTGATGAATGTGTTTGAAAAGCGTCATAAGCCGGACCCGTTGTAAGCCGCGAACTGCCTGTACTAGGGGAATAGTTTGAGAAATAAATGAGAATTTACATAGATAATTTAGGATCATTTTTGCTGGTTGTATGCCAAATTAAATCTTGCGCAGTAAGTATCATTGTATTCTGACCCTCCGGGAATGTCCTTTGAAATTTGATGAAACCAATTTTGCGGAAATAATCGTCAAAATTCAGCAACTGTTGTTGAAATGTCTAACCTAAGAAATATTATATGAATTGTCTGTAATCCCATGGTCCTTGTCAGTTCTGTATCCCCATCTTCTTTGGAAGCTTCGTGGAAAGGGACATTTTGCAAACAATGAACAAAAGAACCAAACATTTAGGAAGTGCTTTAACCCAAAATTGTATAACAGTGAATTTCTGCATTTATTGAACTTTGACCATCTTTTATTTTTGTTGGAATGAATATCAACGCTTTGGTCAGTCAGTTTGTACTTGTTGTGTCTTTATTAAAAGTTAAACAGAGAGATATAAATGAATAATAATATCACTTTAAACATTATGGACGAGTGCGTCAATCAGACTTTCCATTTTAGGATCACAGTTTCAATTTGAAATTATTGTCTTTTTTTCTTGTGTTTTAGATCAATTTTTCTCCTTGAATATGTTTGATACAAAAGTCGTACTGAAACATTTTACTATGAAATAAAAAAAAACTCTAATCCCGTTTTCTTCCTCTTCCAGAATCTGTAGCAAAGTATTTAGATGTTCAGAGGTGATCGAGTCAAAGCTGTTTTTACTTAGTCTCCAGTTTATCTGCTTTGTCTTCTTTTGAAATGAGAAAGAAGAAGAGTTAACTGAAAACTTATCTTTTATCTGTTTCATTTAAAGAATGAATCGCAATTTTTGCATTTACTACTAGAGAGAGGGAGAGAGAGAGAATTTCCTTCTGTTGAGAATATTTTGACAATAGGACTGTATAATTCTTAGTACATAATGAATAATGCATATATATGGTACTATAGAACATATTGCTTCATATAACTGTTGGCATACATGAGAAAAATTGATGCATTCATAAATACAAGGCATAATTTCACAAGAGGAATGTATGAGCGATGATGTTGTGAGAGAGGTGCAAAATAATGAGCAGGAAAAGGAGTACTGCCAGTTTATTGATGAAGCGAGCCGCTTATGAAGCGGGATGCAGATGTCTGCGTACTTCGCAGAGACCGCAGTTGCAAAGATTTACAGGTGACATGGGGTCAAACTAATTCTTTACAATAACAGGACAGGTTCATACAGAAAACATAGTGATCAATAATGTCTGACACAACATAAATAATTTGTTACTTGTACACAAAGCATGATTGTTTAGAAAGACAATAAATATACAATTTGCAATTTTGGTGATAAACATGTATTCTGATCGATCCTAGGTCGATGTGAATGCACCGCAGAAAACGGGATGTTCTCTGTAGAGAACGCGTTGAGCGGGGGACTTTACAATACTTCCCCCCCCAAGACGGAGGCAACGTCTGATGAAAGTAGGTATCTGCGGGGGCAACAAAGGGGGGCCTCGCTTTCTACATGTCAACTGGAGAGGGTGGTCACCTTCCTTGGTGTCCTCTGGAGCAGTTTGTTGGGGTGCCTTTCTGTCTGGTTTCTGGGTTTTCTGGGGACACCCACACCTCCTTCCTGCGCCCGGGGCTGTCCGAGGGGATGCCACATCCTGCAGGAGGCTTTGGGGTCCACCTCCATTGTCCTCCTCCAGGAATGCGGGTTTGAGACGATCTATAGATATCCAGTCTTCCTGTCCATGGATGGCTATTCAGAATGCCTTCTTGTTCCTTTCCAGTACAAGGAAAGGTCCTCTGTAGGGTCTAGTTAAGGGTGGGCGCATGGCGTCGTCCCTGACGAAGACGTGGGTTGCAGAGGATAGCCCAGGGGGCATGAAGGGGGATTTCCTGTCAGTGAATGTCCTTTGGCAGGGGGCGAATTTTCCAACCCTGTCACGGAGCCTCTGCGTCCCTATGTTGTTCCTGTCCTCTGTGACGAGTTCCCCCGGACTACCAGGGTCTCCCCATAGACTTTTTCCGCTGAGGAAGGATCGCCGTTGGCTCTGGGGGCAGTTCTCAACCTGAGGAGGACCCAGGGCAGCTGGTATTTCCAATTCTCGGAGGAGCAACAAGCCATGAGGGACGCCTTCAGAGACCTGTGGAATCTTTCCACCATTCCGTTGGCTGCGGGGTCATAGGCGCTGGTGCTGTGGTGAGTGGTCCCCATTAGGCGTGCCAGGGCAGTCCACAGCTCGGACAGGAAAGCGGGTCCCCTGTCTGTTGTTATCTCGTCTGGGACACCGAACCGGCTGATCCAGCTGCAGAGGAGGGCTTCCGCGCACGCACTGGAGGTGGCTTCTTCCACAGGCGTAGCTTCGGGCCACCTGGTGGAGTGGTCGACGACTGTCAGAAGGTATCTGGCTCCTCCTGATGGGGAAAGAGGACCCACCACTTTGGCATGGATGTGCCTGAAGCATCTCTTTGGGTGGGGGAACTCGCCCACTCCTGATTCGGTGTGCCGTCCTACTTTGCTTGCCTGACACTGCATACACTGCCTTGCCCAGGCCGTTGCGTCTTTCTGTATGCCGTGCCAGACGAACTTCTCTGTCAGCAGCCTTGCTGTTTTCCTTCTGGAGGGGTGGGATAGACTGTGGATGACATCGAAGACCAACCAACGTCTGGAGGCAGGCACCAGTGGGCGGGGGCGTCCGGTACTGACATTACTCAGTAATGTTGATCCTCCTGAGCCGCAGAGCACGTCCTTCCACTTCAGTGACGTGACGGCTGTACAGTAGGCTGGAGTCACAGGGTCAGCAGCCTGTTCGCAGGCGAGGTCCTCGTAGTTAATCCCAAGCTGTACTGAGTTGATCTCGATCTTCAAGAGGGCGTCAGCTACCGGGTTCTTCCTGCCAGGGAAGTATTTAATGGTGCAGGTGAACTCCAGGATGGCCATGAGGTGCTGCTGCTGCCCAGAGGACCATGCATCCCTCAGTTTCGTGAAGGTGTGGACCTCGGCTGGTGGTCGGTCCAAATTGTGAAGGGTATCCCCTCCAGGAGGAACTTGAAGTGCTGTACCGCCTGGTATGCTGTGAAGAGTTTCTGGTCGAAGGTGCTGTAGCGGGACTCGGTGGGGTTGAGCCTCCTACTGAAGGCGATGGGCTGGGGGGTCCCCCTGATGACTTGCTCTGGGACAGCTCCGCAGGCGACGTTGCTGGCATCCGTCGTCAGCTGGGGGGGGGGAGCATTGGGGTCCCGTTGGGCCAAAGATGTTGCTTTGGCGAGGGTGGCCTTCATCAGGAGGAAGGCCTTCTGCTGGTCGGGGCCCAACACTAAGGTCTTTGGACAACCCTTGAGGACCTCTGTCAGGGGGACCATGGTGTGAGCAGTCCCCAGGATGAATCTTCTTTAGTAGTTGACCATCCCGAGAAATTCTTGTACGGCCCTGATGCAGGTAGGGGTGGGGAAGTTCTCAACGGCTTCGACGAGATTGGGTGGACACCCTCTGGGGATATCTTGTCGCCCAGGAACTCCACCTTCTCGACGGCGAAGGTGCACTTGCCAAACCCAACGACGAGGCCACTTTCCTGCAGGTGCTGCAGGACCTTCCGGATGTGTCGCAGCTGTTCCTCCTGGGATCTGGAAAAGATTAGGATATCGTTGACGTAATAGACGCAGAAGTCCAGGTCCCCCAGGATGCTGTCCATCAACCTCTGGAAGGTCGTGGCCGCATTCCTCAGGCCGAAGGTGGAGAAGGCGAAGACATATGACCTGAAGGGCGTGACGATGACGGTTTTGGGGATGTCCTCCGGCGCTACTGTTACCTGAAAATAAGACTTTAACAGATCCAATTTGGAGAATATTTTGGCCCCGTGGAAAGAGACCGTCAGGTCCTGCATGTTCGGCAGGGTTTAGTGGTCGGGCTCTGTTGCAAGGTTCAGCTGCCTGTAGTCACCGCGGGGCCTCCAGGTGCCGTCTGCTTTCTGCACCATGTGAAGAGGGGAGGCCCAAGGGCTGGGAGCCTTTCTTCATATGCCCATTCTTTCCATCTCAGCAAAGGCCTTTTTGGCCTCTGGAAGGCACTGCGGGGAAACCGTCGGAACTTTGCGTGCGTCGGGTGGCCCTTCGTTTTGATGTAGTGGTATATCCCGTGTTTGGCAGGAGTCCCGGGCATCTGGAGGAGCTGGGGTTTGAAAAGCTCCGGGAACTCCTTCAGTAGGGAACCGTACTGGTGGGGCGCGACGGAACAGATGGCGGGCTCCCTGGGGCCCGGCGACAAGGGCAGGGACTGGCAGGACTCGGTGTCCAGCAGGCGTTTGCAGCTGACGTCGACTGCCAGTCTGAAGTGGGCGAGGAAGTCCGCCCCTAGGAGTGGGGTCCTGACATCCGTGATGATGAATTCCCAGCTGTACCTCCGGCCAAGGATGGAGATCGACAGGAGTTTGGTGCCTTAGGAGAGGATGGGACACCCGTTTGCAGCCGTCAGGGAGGCAGTCGCATCTGGCGTGTCTGCGGTCCTCTCCTGAAGGTGGAAACACTGAACGCATGGCTCCAGTGTTGACCAACATCATCCTGCCAGAGATTGCGTCGCAGACGTAGAACCCTAATGGTAACGGGCCCCTGGGTGTTTTTGCTGCTGCTGCCATGGCGGTCTGTGTGGTTGGCCGCTGCCTCCTTCATTTTTTGAAGGGAAGAAAGAGCAGGGGGCTTCGCACCTCCGGGCAGCTCTCCCGAACCTCTGGTGGTAATAGCAAAGCCCCAACCCCTCCCTCTTCTGCTGGTGGGACAGCCTTTTCTGCTCAATGGCGTTGACGGGCTTTGTGGTGGGGTCCTCCGGCAGGAGGCAGTTGGCGGAGTGTGCGGGCGTGGTCACCTGCTTGGCCACCTTTGTGGAATCCGTCAGCTGCTGTGCCACCCTGAGTAGATCCTCAGCCGACAAGGTATACGCATCCGTGATCTGCCCACGGCCCCCTGGCAGTAGCTGCTGCACAAAGATCTCCCTCAATAGGCTGATTTCTTTGTGCCTGCCGCTGCTGTCAGTCTCAGGGAGGAGGAGGAGGTCCTGGAGGGCATGCCACGCTTCCAAGAGGTTTCCCTCCTGCCAGGGGTTGAGGGCGAGGCCAAGGGCACGGGCAGCTCTCTCGGAGATCGGCAGGGAGCAGGTCTTGACGAGAGTAGATTTTAGTTCTTGGAAGGTGGCAGGGCCCGACGTCGTCATCAACCAAGGGGCAATCTTGTATATCTCCTCCGAGAGGGCATTGATGGCGACATCCGCCTTCAACACCTCGTCTGTTAGGCCTGCTACCCTGAACTGCCCCTCGACCCTGTAAAACCAGGATGCTGCGTTCTCCCTGGTAAATGGCGGTAGCCTTATGTTAAGGGCCATCTTTGGTTGGTCCATCGGGGGGTCATCGTGTGGGGCGTAGGTACCAGTGTGGAGGTGCTCCCGGGAGGGGGTTGTGAGAGGGAAGCGTCTGCCTCCGAGAGGTTCACGGTTATTTGTTCGTGGTTGTGAACGTCCGTGTCCATGCTCATTTCGCGCTCTCACTTAGAGTGTGAGGGAATACTCGCACCAATACATGAGGGTCAGTAAATGCCCGAACGCTTTGTTAGAGCGCCGTAGTTAGTCCATTAGGGGCATGGTAAAGTTTATCGGGCCAAGACTTAGTCACCGTTTGGGTCCGTTATTGGCTTCCTGGAACCACTCCGGGGTCGCCACTGTGAGAGAGGTGCGAAATAATGAGCAGGAAGACGAGTACTGCCAGTTTATTGATGAAGCGAGCCGCTTATGAAGCGGGTTGCAGATGTCTGCGTACTTCGCAGAGACCACGGGTACAAAGATTCACAGGTGACCTGAGGTCAAACTAATTCTTTACAAAATCAGGACAGGTTCATACAGAAAACATGGTGACCAATAATGGCTGACACATAACATAAATAATTCGTTACTTGTACATAAAGCATGATTGTTTAGAAAGACAATAAATATACATTTTACAATTGTGGTGATAAACATATATTCTGATTGATCCTAGGTCAATGTGAAGGCACCACAGAAAACGGGATGTTCTCTATAGAGAACGCATTTGGCGGGGACTTTACAATGTAAACAGAACAGACTGTCTTAATCCTGTAATTCCTGTCTGGCTTATGACTTGGGCTTAATATTGTCTATTTTAATATCCACGCATTCGGACAGCGTCACCTACGTTGGGGTTGGCTGCTGCCAGACGTATGTCTCATTGTGCACATTGGGGTTGTTGCCATTTTCTCTTTATTTTTCCTGCTTTAACGATTTCCTTAAACGACTGATGTTATGAAACGAGATGTTACTAAAGTAAAAAGTTTCTGTAATACAGAATAATCCATAAAAGCTTCTGGAGGTTACAAAAATGGCTGAAACTTTGCCAAGTTTGATCAAGATCTAGTCAGAAACAAAAGCTGCTGTTTTACATTATTGGCTTTTCCGTGTGACTCTCATCTCTTTTCGGGAACATCTTGTGGAACCTAGAGGGAAACAGATTCGTAGAGAGAAAGAGAGAGAGGCTGAGGGAGAGAGAAAGGGAGATTGAGAGAGGGAGAGAAAGAGAAAGACCTAAGATCAGAGGAAACATTATTAAAATGACAAAGAATTACGACACAAAAAACAGTACATTCTTATTATAAATGTCGACTTCCTTGTCCAAACACTTTCCCCATCTGGCCCTCGTTCTTTCCAACATTTTCATTCCTTTTGCCTCTCTTTCAATGCCAGAAGATAAAAGAGGACTTCCTATGCAATCACTCAGATTCCTTCAGAGTTTCCAGAGGATCCCTTCTGCATAGGATATTCTGCGGAGTGCTGTTACAACTTTCCTTGTAGGTTGTAACGAATGGTGCATTATTCAGGGTTCCAGATGAAGTGCTCTCTCTCTCAAAGAGGTTGTACCCGGATATACATACAGACGGGAAAGAGCAAGAAAAAAAGAAAGAAATAGTCTGCACTCTCTTGAAAAGACGGAACTGCAGATTTGGTGAAAGATGTCACTACAAACATCCCAAGATATGTCACAACTTTGAGATTTATGGAAAATATCTAGACATATGAGGTTGAATGCAGTGATCTACATCCAAAAATATGAGAAACTTGAGACAAGGAAAAGGGTGCCAATTCAATAAAAAGTGCAGATATATGCATCCTGTAGCCATGAAGAACGAAAATCAAAATCAAATACATATCAAAAATCAAAGTAAAAATGAAACAAATAAAGAAGGGAATGAAGATTATGAGACAAAGGAAAAAAGCAAGCCAGCACCACGTTATGAAATGTCAGCACCACAATATGAGGCATCAGCACCCAGGTACAGTGCAACGAAGCAATGTGTCTACGATGCAAAGGCATGGTGCAGATAAGGAGATAGATGCAAGTACAAACACAAAGTGAATAAATATGAAATGGAAGATCAGCTATATTGGAAAAGTTGGATTTTTAATGTCCGAAGTAATGGAAATGAAGAAAAGAACATATCAGAACAGGAAAGAGACATGGGAAAATCCTTATTATTACCCATATTAGAAAATGGGGATAACACGCAAACCATCATAGTGATGAATGCACAGGGTTTAGTTTCGAGTAACTCAAAAAGAAAAATAGAGTTCTTAGAAGAACTAACCCAAACTGAAAAAATAGATATAATGAATATAAGTGAAACCTGGTACTCCCAAGAGACTGGTAATGATGATCAGATAAAGGGTTTCCAAACTTATAGATCAGATAGAAAAAATAGGAATCAAGGGGGAACCGTGATATATGGGTGAGACATAAATCAAGGAAAAATCTGTGAGAAATATAGTAACACAGAATGTGAACTAATAGCGGTAGAATTTGAATATGAAAAATTAGTGAACATCGTAATATACAGACCCCCTAATACTAAAGAGTTTGATATAATAATAGACAAATTAGATGATATATGTAGAAACCACAAAGAATGGAATATACTCATATCTGGAGACTTTAACTTTCCTTTCGTAGATTGGAAAGAACAAATAGGAGATCGTGGTTGTATTTATACATATAAAAAAGAGAGTAGGCCTAATAGTAGCGCAGAAAATAAGAGGCAATTTGAAAAATTATTAGAAATGCTACTAAAACATAACATCCAGCAAATAAATTGTAAGGACGCGAGATTGAGTGACATATTGGCTCGGTGTTAACTGGTTTATTGGTGGTTCCTTACTGAGATGAATGTACAGAATCTTCGAAGATGTTATTGACGTGTGCGAGCGGTAAGGTGGCATCTACACAGACGTGGCAAACAGAGGTACAGATTCAGACTGTGTTTGTCGGGAAAAACAGATGGCGATATCAAGAGACATAATAAAGGTATAGTGTTAAAACATACATCAATGGAAAGGCCAGGAAATTCTACATATGGCCAATTGCATGAGATTCGAGACAGATTAATGAATACAATGCAGTAGCATAATATATGTGAAATGGAGAGACGTTTATGCCTTCACAAACAGAAACACACATACAGTTTGATACAGAAGATTTGGTGGAACATTATGAGTACATGATTAGAATGCTTGCATGGCAATGCAAGTAGTGTTGATTGTACATAAATCAAGGCAACAATGGTTAGGGAGAAACAGACGGAAATATTGTATGGTTGAAATCGTGTTCCGTCAGAGAAAGAAAACAAGATGCCCTTGTTTTGTCTTGTCCACTCCGATGGATGACGATTGACGAACACACGAACACACACGTGTTTGGAAGAGACGGCGTCGGGCTCTTACAAAATCACCTGCCAACAAGAAAGGATAATATTTTAGACCTAGTATTTGTGAACGAGGTGAATTATGTTAAAGATATAATAGTAAATAATACGAGTATTTCAGACCATAATGTCTTAGAATTAACAGTCCATTCCAAAGCAAGTGAAAACAGAGATAAGCAAGAGTCGAAAAAGTGGGAAGGATATGGAAAGTACAATTTCTATAGTAAGAATATAAATTGGTCAGAAATAAATGAATTAAACAAAGACTGGGAAAACATATTCCTAAGTGATAATATACAGATAAATACGGATATACTATATGAAATATTAGAGAAAATAGTGGATAAATATATACCGAAGAAGAAAAGTAAACATCAGTCACGAATTCCAAGAGACAGAAGGATCCTGTTCCAGAAAATCAGAAAGTGGAAAAAAGCTCTTGCAAAAGAAAAGAATGGATGGAAAGTGATGGAACTAAAAAGTAAGATAGAAAATGCAGAACAAAAGATTATACAATCAAAAGAAAATGAAAAACAGAACCAGGAAGAAAAGACCCTACAAAATATCAAGCAAAACCCAAAATTTTTTACTCATATGCGAAAAAGATGAATAAAATAAGAATAGAAATAGGCCCTCTAAGAATTGAAGGGCGATTAACGAATGAAAAAAAGGAAATATGTAACATATTAGCAGGAAGATGTAAGAGTGAATTTACACCTAGAATTGATAATGAAGATGATGATACAGAAATAAGAGATGAAAATAGTGAATATTTATCGGACATAGATATTAATGAAGCCAATATTGTGGAGGCTATTATTGAAATTAAAAATGGATCAGCATCAGGACCAGACAGCGTACCTGCCATTTTATTAAAGAAAGTGGTTCATTCAATCGCAAAGCTGCTCACAATATTATTAAGACTAAGTGTAGATACAGGCAAGATTTATGATGAGCATAAATTAGCATATATTACCCCAATTTTCAAAGGTGGATCAAGACTAGAGGCAAGTAATTATAGGCCTGTGAGTCTGACATCTCATATTATGAAAGTTTATGAAAGGGTAATGAAGAAAAATATAATGAAACATTTAATGAAAAATAGTTTGTTTAATATAGGACAGCATGGTTTTGCACCCAGAAAAAGTACACAAACCCAACTGTTAGTCCACCATGAAAGCATATATGAAAATATGATAAACAAAAAAGATACAGATGTGGTTTACTAGACTTTGCAAAAGCTTTTGAGAAGGTAGACTATAATATATTAGCAAAAAAATTAGAAAATATAACATTGTGGACAAAGTAGGAAGATGGATAAAAGAATTTTTGCAAAACAGAAAACAGATAGTGATTGCAAACACAAGAATAAGTAGAGAAATCGGATGAAGATAGAACTTGTAATAAAATGTTAAATGGGCAATGATCGAATAGCAATACAATAAACTTGGCAAAATGCAATAACAAAATCACAAATGGAAGCAGTTAAAGACCTTGTTGTTGAGTTGTTATGCAATGATCGACTTCAAAACAAGAAAGCAAAAATGGGAATGTTCCAGCACTTCAAAACAAGAAAAGCCGAATACATGATTATGCTCTATAAAATGTATGTACGTAGTCCACTTGAATATTGCAACATAATATGGTACCCACACTACCAAAAGGATATTGCACAAATAGAGAGTGTACAAAGGTCCTTTACAGCTAGAATAGAAGAAGTTAAGGACCTTGACTACTGGGAAAGACTACAATTCTTAAATTTATATAGTCTCAAAAGGAGAAGAGAATGCTACATGACAAGAAACAGATAGAAGGAATTACCGAAAACATCATGGAGCTAAAAATATCAGAAAGGGCAAGCAGAGGTAGATTAATAGTGCCCAAAACTATACCAGGAAAACTAAGGAAAGCACACAGGACATTAATCCACCATGCACCAGCATTGATAATGCAGCGTCTATTCAGTGCGTTACCAGCTCATCTGAGGAACATGTCAGGAGTGAGCATAGATGTGTTTAAGAATAAGCTCGACAAATATCTAAGATGCATTCCAGACCATCCAAGACTGGAAGATGCAAAATATACTGGAAGATGCATTAGCAATTCTCTGGTAGACATCAGAGGTGTCTCACACTGAGGGACCTGGGTCAACCCAAACGAACTGTAAGGTAAGGTAAGGTAAGGTCTATGGAAATAGAAGATTGGAATTTAGAGCAAAATAACCTTGATAAAATATATCTAAAAGCAAAATATCCACAATTATTGTACTCTCTCTCTCTCTCTCTCTCTATGCAAATAAAGGCTTGAAATCTAGAGCAAAATACTGCAAAAGGTTTTCCTCCTGTTGCACCTTTCAATTTTTCAAACCTTTTACTGTCAATTCTCGTTTCAGCAGTGAATGACCTCATAGGTCACAGTGCTTGGCCTCTGGCCAAAATTCTACGTTCTACATTAAGTTCAGATGGGATGATTCCTAAACACTGCCCTTGCTGAAAGTTGCCCTTCAGGGGACGGGAGTTATCCAGGTAAATTTTCATTGTTTACACGAAATTTATGCCTATTTGTTTATAATGTGGACGAAACTTCGCTTTTTCTCGAATGTTTAATAAACTTTTTCACTGCGGGTGTTCCTTCAAACCAGGTGTGGTTCTGTGGCCTTGCAGAAGCCCGTGACGTCATCAAGCACAAATAATGATGACTGATGTAGACTCTGAAGCTTCAGCCTCCATTTTCCATTCTTTGTTTAACCCAGAGAAGATTCTAGCCTTCAGTTCCTTCCTCCATTTCTCGCCCTTCAAATATTGTTCCTTTTTTCTCTGCTTTCCCGTTTTCTATAGAGGCTCCGGGAGGGAAGAGAGAGAGAGTGAGAGAGCAGGCATCCTTCAAACCTTGGAAGTAATTTCGTGCTCTAAGGAAAGCAGATCGTCCTGAAAACGGAGAAGCTTCAGATGGTGAAGTCAGTCTCTCTCTCTCTCTCTCTCTCTCTCTCTCTCTCTCTCTCTCTCTCTCTCTCTCTCTCTTATATTTGGGGAAAGGGATGGGTGAGTGTTTTGGTAATGGTAATTGGTTATGAGAACAGAATCACACACAAACACATACATACACGCATCTTTAAAAGGCTAAATATGGAGTAAAATGGACTAACTCATTCTACCAGACTACCAATACCCAAATCTACCAAACTAGTATGGTAGATGGTTTGATTCCTCCTCTAGACCTTTCAAGAATAACCTCGGCCATATCAGCATAGATACAGACACCAGATGCAGGCAATGACTTTCCCCTTGGCCTGCCTTCTACTGCTTCCCTTTTTCAGCTCCGTGGGTTTCTGCCGAGACAGGGATTACTGGGTCACGTTGGTTTTGGATTTATTTGTAAAAATGGAATCTTCTAATTGGAATTGGTGCATTTATTGTCTAGAGAATTCTGATAATTCAACTGTGTTCTCTCTCGCTCTCTCTCTCTCTTTCCCATTTCCATGTACTGAAGATACAGAATTGGGTGACCGTTTAGCTCTCTCTCTCTCTCTCTCTCTCTCTCTACATCAAATGATTCTGGAATATATAAAAAAGCTAAAAAAATATATAACCAGTTACTTGACAGAACATCAGCTTACAGAGAAAAAGCTCGAGGCTGAACGAACGCTCCCATAAATAAACAAAGCTGTTTTCTGCTCTTGTACAGTTCAACTGAACACGACCTTTGCAAGTGTCTGTCGAGTGAAGGAAGATCCCCTGGAAGTGGATTAGAATGCCATCTGAAGGTCAGGTCTGGGAAGAAAACTGGGAACTAAAAAAATAAATAAATAAATAAACAGTAAATATCCCACTTCTCCTTCTCCTCTCACTTCTGGGAGGATATGCCAGGGCTGTAGACCTTATAGGCCTAGCGGGGGAGGATTTGAATCTGGGATCCAAGAGGCTATAAATTTATATATTACAATAAAGAAAATCTCGGCTGAGGCAGGAGTTCCAAAATGTTAAATGAAATTAAACATTATCAAAGAAACTGCACTTATACTTTGTTAAAGCAAAACATTACTTTCAAATGTTTATAATTGATGGAATATTAATCATGAACTTGAGGTGGTGTCTTTGTATTTGGTGGACTTTTTAAATAGATTAATGCAAAAAGGTGGGTTGGGAGGCGGAAAGGCTTTTGTTTTGGGTGATTTAGATGGTCTTATATGGCAGTTCTGGGTCTTACCCCTGAGCAGTCTGATTTATCTGCTTTGAATGAGATTCCTAAGTATAACACTACCTCCCCGGGTATACTCGTTATACGTTACTATACATAGTAATTGATGATTCATTTCAAAATGCCAGGAAATACAAAAGCATAATTATATTACAATGAAAGGTACAAAAACAGACCACAGTTGTAGCTGGATTTACAATTAAACTGTTGAAGAGTCTTCAATGGCTTACTGATAGGCCCCCCAGATACTTAACCAGGGGTTGCAATAAAACTGGTCCCATGAGTAGAGCTCTCTGGCGGTGTATTAGAATGCATCGCTACTTTCTTTTTATTTGGCAACATTTTTGTACCTTCACTTCAATTTGCAAGGTTTCGTATTTTGCCGGAAATGATTTGAATCTGGGATTTCGAAGTCGATGCGAAGTCAGTTCTAATACAGGTCTCTGCTTCCAGTCTTTCATTTCAACAGCAACATTACTCTCAGGAGAAGCAGTGTTTGTTGACAGGAGAGAGAGAGAGAGAGAGAGAGAGAGAGAGAGAGAGAGAGAGAGAGAGAGAGCAGAGAGAGACATAATTATGGAAAAGAAGGGATTATGAGACAAACCACGTGTCCCAGTGTAACACTGTTAATCAAACACGTTAATGGCTGAGAAATGGCACTTGGAATCAAACCTCTTCAGTGACGTTGAACTCTTGAAGAGTTGCGGTGGCCATGAGATTTCAAAGCAGAATTTAGTTCAGTTGTTGACGCCAGGAAATCTTTCGTGGTTTGACCTGTATTATTTCCAGGCATTTCCTAAGAGGCAGTTCATCGCCCATCTACTGCTCGTTACAATTGTATTGATGTGATTTGACTTTTGATGGCTTATATATCAAATTGACTTCCTCTCTAGGAGTGGAAAACTGACTGTTTCATTTGATCAAAATAACGGTTTCCGTTCAGTTAGAGCAGGTAACCAGGTAAATTGAGTTAAAATTGTTTTTATTTTATTTTAGTTTGCTACATTTCATCGTATGTGAATGAGATTCCCTGGCTTAGAAAGATGCTGTTTAGAATAGTTGTTTACTCATAGGAATACAGATTCATTGAGCTAATCCAAAAGCCCGTGTATGGTGGCCTCCTAAACAACCACTGGTTCCTTGCTTAAGATGCATTACTATTATTATTATTATTATTATTATTATTATTATTCCATTATTATTATTATTATTATTATTATTATTATTATTATGCAGAAGATGAGCCTTATTCATATGGAACAAGCCCACAAATGATTTCCAACTGACTTGAAATTCAAGCTTTCAAAGATTATTATTATTTCCAGGTCTCTCATTTCATTATTATTATTATTATTATTATTATTATTATTATTATTATTATTATTATTATTATTATTCAGATGGAACCTATCCATACGGAACAAGCCCACCAAAGGGGCCACTGACTTGAAATTCAAGCTTGCAAAGAACTGAAGCTCATTAGGAAGAAGCAAAAAGAGGTGGAGGGAAATAGGAGATTCTTCTGCAAGCAAAACTGCCCATCTGAACTGAGCCTCTGATTCACTTTGTATGTGAAAGCATTCATTTATTTATTTATTCATTTTACACATTTTTGAACGTTCAAGTGCCTTACAGTAACAAATAACGCAAGCTGGAAAGAAAACTCTGTTATTCAGCCAATCAGAAGGTCGGTTCTTCTTCTTCACTTGTTGGGAAAGGAGGATCAAACGTTTCTGATTGGCCCAGGGGTGTTGAAGGCAGCCGGAATTCCTGGCTTAGGACTGGGAAAAGCAGTGTTTCAGTGTTATACAGCGTTGGCTCGTCCGTCACGGGATTCTCAGCAATGTTCGCACTGGATTTTTCCGCATTTCTCGGACGTCGTTGTTAAAATTATTATTGTTTTATTGTGTTTCAGATGGTCCGTCCGCTGGAACAAGAACGAGGTCGACTGGTTTCAGTCTAGAATAATAAATTATGAGAAGGTTATTATTAACCATCATTATTGAAAGCTGCCCAGAGAAATGTTATGATGGCCACTGACAAATTCAGTAGGGAAACTGGACTGATTTCCAGGTATGTTAGAAAAAGAGTGATTTAAATGGAATATTTCTTGAAAGAGGGCGATCTGAGTGACCAGGCAGTAGGATGAAAGCCCTGAGTTTCATAGATCCTCAATTCGTCCAACAAGAATGACCTATAAATGAGGTGTTAGTTTATGGTATGTTTGCTGTTATTCTCCAGATTGTGTTCAATATAATGAAAGCAAGTGCAGTGTTATGACTGTTCTCGTCCGTCGGGTCTCAGTGATGGAAACTGATTCTGTTTTCCTGACTGTCGTCGAAAAAGAGATTTTTGTGTTCACTGTATGCTGAACAGGATAAATTATAATATCAAAGATGGGGTTCTAAACCATCTTGTATGAAGTGTTGAAAGGTACTTTCCAGGGTGTCATATTTGACAATTTGAGGTTGTGATTTTAATCTTTCTGTGAAAGAGGTTTTCCTGGAAAAGCCTTCTTCACAGATCTTCCAGGTATATTGTCATTTCTGGAGAGGAGAACAGAGGCTATTCTTGAAGCTTGTCATGCTGGGTCTACTTGTATTCTTGGTATTCGTGATTGACGGGATAACATATTCTTGTCTTGACAACACTGTCATCTGATATAAAAGTAAAAGGAAAAAACTTGATGGGGTATATTACAGAATCCACGAAATAGCTACAGCATTATTCTGTAACCAAACGCCAGTGCCAAAGTACCTGTAACGTTTTATGAACAAATATCACAATGATGTTTGTGCGTGGACACAGAATAGCCTCCCTCCTCCCTCCCCCCTCCTCCTTCCCCTGAATTCTATCTATTCCTGTATTTCAGTAGCTTTGAGGTGCAACAGTGTCATTCAAGTCCAATGGATAGTGAAGTTATTGGCTGAAGACCTTGTTAAACCAAAACCAGTCTTCCACTTCTGGATCCCCCGAGTTCAGCGCTTGTACAGAATATATTATATGGATTTTCCTCCTGACGTTCAAAGTAATTCTTATTGGTGTCAAAAATCATCATTCGAATTGGTGTCAAAATTATCATTCTATTGGCATCAAAATCATCATTGGAATTGGAGTCAAAATTATCATCCAGTTGGCATCAAAATTATCATTCAATTGGTGACAAAATTAACTCGAATTGGTGTTTAAGGTATCATTCAGCTGGAATCAAAATTACCATTCGAATTGGTGTCAAAATCACCATTCGAATTGGTGTTAAAAATAGCATTCAATTGGTGTCAAAATCACCATCAGAATTGGTGTCAAAATCATCATTTAGTTGGTGTCAAAGTTGTCATTCACTTGGTGTCAAAATTATTATTCAATTGTTGACAAAATCATGATTCGAATTGGTGTCAAAATTATCATTCAATCAGTGACAAAATCACCATCCGAATTGGTGTTAAAATTAGCATTCAATTGGTGTCAAAATCATCATTCAATTGGTGTCAAAATCGCCATCCAGTTGGTGTCAAAATACCATTAGAATTGGTGTCAAAATTATCATTCAATTGGTGTCAAAATTAGCGTTCAATTGGTGTCAAAGTTAGCATTCAGTTGGTATCAAAATCATCATTTAATTGGTGTCGAAATTACCATTCAATTGGTGTCAAAATTATTATTCAACTGGTGTCAAAATCACCATTCGAATAGGTGTCAAAGTTAGCATTCAATTGGTGTCAAAATCATCATTCAATTGGTGTCAAAATTAGCATTCAACTGGTGTCAAAATTAGCATTCAATTGGTGTCAAAATCATCATTCAATTGGTGTCAAAATTATCATTCAACTGTGTCAAAATCATCATTCAATTGGTGTCAAAATTATTCAACTGGTTGTCAAAATCATCATTCAATTGGTGTCAAAATCATCATCCAACTGGTGTCAAAATTATCATCCAATTGGTGTCAAAATTATCATTCAATTGGTGTTAAAATTAGCATTCAATTGGTGTCGAAATCATTATTCGAACTGGTGTCAAAATTAGCATTCAATTGGTGTCAAAAACATAATTCGAATTGGTGTCCAAATGATCATTCAATTGGGGTCTTCAGTGGACCCCGTCAGACTTATTGAGACCCAATTAGCTTCCAGTCAGGTCCTGACACAAAAATTCCTCCTCCTCCTCCTCCTCCTCCTCCTCCTCCACTAAGATATACTTACTTTCCTCCTCCTCCTCCTCCTGAGATGAGTAGTCCCAGAAAGCGAGGAGACGTTTAAACTGCATTTGACCGGGCCTTATGGGGTCCGGTTCAGTCCGAGGTTGTCAAGAAAGGACTTAAGTCCGTCATAGTGTTTAATAAACTACATATGGAAAATTTTGAGTCACTAAGAAATGAATGTACGAGTATCTTCATAGCATTTTCATGTTTCACATAAGATTCCCTCTCCAAACTCTCTCTCTCTCTCTCTCTCTCTCTCTCTCTCTCTCTCTCTCTCTCTCTCTCTCTCTCTCTCTCTCTCTCTCTCTCTCTCTCTCCCTCAGGTATTGGACACGCTGTTGGCGATACAGTTCAACTTTCCTTGCACAGGTTGTTCATATTCCTGTTGTTAATCTTTACCCTTCCCTCTGTCTGTGTCGTCCACAGACCAGCCCAGACGTTTGTGCCTATACAGTTGGCAAATTCATTTCATTGCCCCTTTAGTTACTGTCCATAGCAGTGTATATCAACAAGATAGTCTCTTAGATAAGAGAGCTTCATCAAATTTTATGGTACGTTTGATTTTTCCATGAATACTCTCACTGGTGTGATAGTTTGTGGTAGCTGATAGCTTCGACTAAGCTGTCGCACTGGATAGGCTGCTGTCATGTCCATGAGTGCAGTGTTTGCTGCAGTTCTGTCCTTGTACTGGAGTTCGTTGATGCTAATTTAATCGGTGTTTAAAGTGCTAAGGCTATTTTCACAGCCTGAAGTATATTTCGAATACTTTTACTTTGTTCAAAGTGTTCAGATCAGTTCCTGTTTTTCATGTTGGCATCAGTTGCTACTTCATTCGTAATCATCACCTGCTTTCCAGTTGTTGAAGTCTGTGATGCTGAAGACAACTGTCTGTTGTTGTGGCTGAGTGATGATTATGATGATGATGATGGCAGTTTCTCTGTTGAAATAATGATGTCAGGCGTTTCTTTGGTGGCAAGTTTGGCCCAATATGAGAAGTTTGCGTCTTGTGAAACTGTAGAGGTGTTTTGCATGAAATGGTGGACCCTTCAGATTCATTTTTAATTTTCCAAAAAATGAATTATAATCCTTGATTGGTTATTCTGTGTCCTTCCTTCCCTCTGCTGTCTCTGTTGAAATGGAGGCCCTCCTTCCTTCCTTCCTTCCTTCCTTCCTTCCTTCCTTCCTTCCTGATTGGGGTCTGAAAAATGATCTACTTTCTTATCCCAGCTGTGATGCTGACATAAGAAAATCTCGGGTCGATCATTGTTGTGCAGTATTTAAGTGTTTTACTCCAGTTTCTGTTATTTATTGACACCTGTGTTCTGTGTAGTGTGGGTTTGGGTGTGTGTGGGTGTGGGTGTTTGTCTGTTACTGCTGCAGGTGTCATGTTTGGCCTCAGTCTTATATTCCCTGGGTCTTTGGATCGATGTTATTTCCATCCTTCCAGTCTTCTGTCTTTCGTTTCATGGTGACAGCAGGAATTAAGAGCCTTTGTGGGTCCATTTGAAATTAGGCATTACCCTGTCATTGATTGTTCCGGTGGGTATTAGGGGTGCAGGAGACCCTTGAGGGCCACCTCTGCAGTAGTTACTCTCTGCCTCATATCCGAAATCGGTTCAGGTAGGCCTCCTGTCATGTGTGAATCGTCCAGATGTTGGCTTGGGGTTTTCGGTTGGTGGCTGGTTTAGATTAAGAAGGCCTCTTATCAGCACGGGCTCTTGCCTAATGGCTGCCTATGTAGATGTGGAGAGAGAGAGAGAGAGAGAGAGAGAGAGAGAGAGAGAGAGAGAGAGAGAGATATGCTAGTACAGATACGAGTTCAATTCAGCTTCCTTACGACGTCAGTAACCTAGATGCTGCGACACCAGTTTTAATGACCATAAATCGCTCTCTCTCTCTCTCTCTCAAGCCAACTGCGGATGACATAGGACTTCCCATTTTGCAGCTTGGCACCTGATCATAGGTTAGCCCTGATATGCTAAGATCACACACACACACACACACACATATATACAGTATATGTCATGTAGGCTTCTTATGTATGGCAGCGGCGTCTGCTGCCATGGCCGCCAATTTGGCAGATGAAGAAGCAGCTGTTAGAGAGAGAGAGAGAGAGAGAGAGAGAGAGAGAGAGAGAGAGAGAGAGAGAGAGAGAGAGAGAGAGAGAGAGAGGCATCCATGTTGTCAGTAATCGTAAAGAACTGATATTTTCAATTGTCATAAGGCGTCACCTATACATTGGACTTGTCCTGCTTGTTGAAAGGTTTTGGCACAATTTCTCCATCTTCCATTCCATTCCAGTAACTCTAGTCTCTAATATAGGCATCATTTTAGCCCAAGCAAAGCATTCGAGTGGTGGAATTCACCACAAAGGATGTTAGCTACATTCTTTTGAGCAGAACGCAGGTATTTCCAACAAAGAGCGTGGACGTGCTCGGCTCTGTTTGCAGACATATACCAAAGACGAATGAAGGTGATATATACTTCCAGAGGTTATTTATTAGAGGGTTAATAAAGTCATATTACTTCATTTCACACGTTGAGTGAAGGTCGTCCTCTAGTGTTTAACAGTCTTAACTGTTTTGACTAATGATATATGATCTTTTGTCTTTGAAATGGATGAAACAGGATTGAAATAGAACTGGTCATGTTACTGATCATTTTGCATAACCTGTTTCTCAATAGTGATATTCAGGGTTGATCGAAGGCTGCCAGCGTTCCTTCATGGGACCAGCTTCCATTTCTGTATTGTTAACAAATATTAAATATAGCATCAAAGATGGCCGGTGGGGACTGCCTTTGTCTGCCAAGCACAGGAAATATCTCAAGAAAATGGTCACGCTTTCTTTAGTGTCTCATTTCATCATTAACGTAGATTGTTAATTGAGTGTGAAATGATGCACACAGTTTCATTTCATTGTATTAAGTAGTTGAAATTAAGGCTGACGGGTGTGATGCCCTGGATTTTATGAATGCCTCATAAAGGCATTTTCAGAAGGAAGTGGAACACCTCTGGCCATTCTTTTAGGATGGTTCCGTAGCATTCAACATCAGAAATTGGTAACAGAATAATTAATGTTTGCACTGGACGTTACTGAATGGAAGGCTACTCAAACATTTCTGATGTATGTTGAGCACGATGCCATTCATGCATCATGCAGAGAAAAATCGAGTCGTTTTCATCGTCCCAAAGCTGACATCACCTGAGGAATTAACTGGTACAATTCCTCTGTAGTTTGAGCCTTATATGTCATCATTTGTGCGAAACATTTACCTTACAAGTAGTTAATGTAGTTATATTTTTGTTTACAGACAAGGTTTCACTTCAAGGGCTGCAGCCATTTCGATCTAAGTCGGTTCAGTGCATCCATCAAGACAGTTCGATACAACTCATGTTTTATTTTTTCATTAGATCGTTCAAGCCATTAGTTACTGAGTAAAATAGTAAATAACGTAATAGATTGGAGTACTGACTCTAAACTTTATTTGTTCAGTAGATGAAACATATTCACATGGAACAAGCACACAGTTGCCATTGACTTGAAATTCAAGCTTCTAAAGAATTAGTTGGTTTCAGAGCCAGTGATTTTTCACCACCCTGGGGGAGGCGCGAACTCATGACATGTGAGTGCTGTACAAGACACTAACCACCATACCAGCGACCAGTATAAATCCACAGGAAGTTTAATAAACCAGTGGACCCTATCCCCCATTAAAATGCTAATTTCCCTGAATAAGGCGAATTTTGTGACGTAGGCTCTTACTGCAAAAGCATTGTTTTGAAATCATCAGCGGTAGTGTGACATTCATCTCTGGAGTAAACATTGTCGTCGTCTGTCCATATTTGGGAACCTTTTGACTAAGCGTGTTCCTTTAGTACCTTTCTCTGTAGTGAGTGAGAATCGAGAAATCAATAAGTAAATAGAGATTTATAATTGCGAAATCAACACTGTAGGTTAAGGTAGTTATGTTGGAATGACGAAATTATTAAGAGTAGTACAAATAGATAATTAACAAGTTATTATGACAGTTGCAAAATGAACTAGATAGCAGAAATGTGTAAACTTCAATTGAGATAACTGTTTGTACATATGTTGGATAAGTGCCAATAAATATAACGCAAACACAACAGTTTCTGTGATAAAAATTGTAAATGTTTGAAGAAACCAGTTTTAGTGATGACATTATTTGAGAATTAATGAACTGAATTGCATCAAACTGGTTTTATGGATGTACTGAAACGACTTTTGTTTGTACCAAAACGACGGAGGACCAGGAACCACTAACGCCTAAATTTGTAACCTACACTCATGGAAGAAGGGCTGGAGTCGACAATTGAACTCGGTAAGCTTTTCAGTTGGTTGGATAATCCTTAAGGAAAACAGACCCTTTAATCTGTCGCAAACTCAAAGTTCGATAGGAGTGCTAAAATATTTATGTTTAGTAAATTATTCATAAATCCTTTTTGCCATAACTTTGACCTTACTGAAGGTTTTACATATAATTCTTATTTAATGCGCGAACCTTATGATAAGAATAGATTAATAGAGTTACACAGGACTAGTCTGAACTTTGTACCAGAAGTGTCGCCTTAAATATACAATGACAGGGTCAGGAACATTGTCGTCAACCCAGGTCCATTCAAGCTTTGATTCAGATTTCGTACTGAATATGAAGTTTGACGTGCTGTGTATATTTTATGTAGATTCACCCTGTGCCTCAGATTTGTTTACTGCACCTGCCTATGAAAGTGAGGTAGGAAAACCGCTTTCATGGAAAGTGCACCAAGTAGGTTATCAACTGGGTTCTGAGGGTAGTTATGTTGTTCCTTGAGAAGGTGTCCTTCCTTCCTTCCTTCCTTCCTGCCATTCGTTGCCTGATAGACCACAGGCAGAGAGACCATAGATACTAAGAGACTTGCAGCATCCCGTTATTAACACAGCATATCAATATAATAATAATAATTATTATTGTTATTATTCAGAAGATGAAGAACCCTATTCATACGGAACAAGCCCACCAAAGGGGCACTGACTTGAAATTCAAGAAGCTTCCAAAGAACATTATGGTGCTCATTCGGAAGCAAGAGACAAATAAGAGTCTGTACTATTACGTAAAAGCAGGAACCTTAAGATAGGAATTGGTTATTAAATTGACACAGAACTAAAACCTCATCTGTTTACCTAAAGTGTCATTTTGAAGCATAAAAATGGGAAGAGGGTCAGGAACTGCCTTCTTGCTTCATTCCGTAACGTTATAATATGGTCTATGAAAAATGCCGTGTCGATTCTTCAAGCCAGTCGACTCCCCTCCTTACATTTGCATAGAATCATTATTTATGAACCTCATTGCATCCATGATTTGTTTCTGGGTTGATACTTGGTGTCTGATTTGTCGTGCTAAATATATATTATAGATATATTCAACTTATGCGGCTTGTTTGTTAACACGAAGCTAGTGAAGTGCCTTATGAAATGTGCACAAGATAGAAAATCAACTTGCTATTGGTAGTTTTGAAGGGGTTTCTGTTGCATCACTAAAAGATTTCAAAAATCTATGCTTTGTATGCAGAATGTACTGTATAGTCAGTGTACTTGACCCTTCCACTATGTCTGATCCTAGGGCTGCACTCCTAAAACATGAAGGATTAAGACGCACCTTTCTTGCATTAATTGTCGAGATGATTAGGTCTAATCCCTCTGCTGTGGTTTAAGTTAAATTTAACTAAAACCAGACTAACGATTCATTTCGTTGTTCTTAGGTCTCTCTGGGGGCGTTACGAACAACTGATCTCGTCAGAGCCATGACAAGGCATCCTCAAGACTCGATTTTTCTGCGACAATACCATTGAGTGGCCAGTTACTCCTGAACGGTAACGGTAAGGAATCAAATATAAGGAAGAATGTGGTTTGTATAGAGCGTTGCTGTAGATGTAATAACAAAAACTAATGTGCTTGGTTATTTGTGCATTAGTCTAAGCCCACCAAAGTGGCTCTCGTAATAATCAATGAATATGATATGTTGCAAGAAATCCCCCGAGCTTTTGGATGGAGCTGAAGAAATGGTCTCGTTTTAGTATCCAATATTTCTTGAAGAAAGAAATGCGAAGGTCAGCCGAATTCATTCCGTAACATGTAATCTGAAAATGGTGTTGCTCTCATGATTTGTAGGTCTAATTCTTAACAGGAGGCTTGGAATTGATTTGTCACGATAACTTGTTTTGTTGGAACTTAAAAATGTGCACAAGATGTATGTTAGTCATGTACAGTTCGTAGAGTTTGGTTTGTTTCAAAGCTTTTTGTGTGCCATTAATAAAACCAAGTCACAAGTTTTAGGGCCTCTCGTCTAACAACTGCAGTTCAATAATGACTACGACAATACCCATTGATGAACAACTGATTAAAATCCTTTCGATAAGTGTGACGTCAATCGAAGAAAGAAATATGTTCGATGGTATGCTATACTCAAAAGGCCTCCTGCCTACGGAAAAGAATGCTGTGTTTTAAAAAGAGTTAACTTTCATCTCAAGCTTCGTCCATAAATAGTGATTGTATTAGCAACTTTAAAATGGATTCCATGTTTGATAATGCTATACAATCCAAAGAATGCTTCCTTTTCTACCATATAATGAATGACGTTGATTAGCAACCTGCCATTAGATATACTGATTTTACCATGTATACAGTTTGTACTGGGATTTTCCATTTTATCCATGTCACTTATATTTCATAGTGCACTATGCAAAGTCAGGAGGTACATAGGAGAACTAAATCTTGATCAACTCATTAAAGGAAGGTTTAGGTTATGCCATTTCTTATTCGAGTAAGTTTTGCCTTCTGAGATAAAAAGCAAAACTTACCACGACCCAAAAACATCAAAGAAAACCACATTCATAAGGTCTGGTTGATTCTCAAATGGTTAGACATGAAAGCTCACAGATTCAATATAGCCTACCTGTGGCACTGGTCATAGCAGGAATGGGTGTATGCATTTGTTGTGGAGGATTTATTGGAAAAGATTTCCATATATAAATTGGAAAAGAAAGTCTTTAAAGTCTTTGGCAGCATTGGCGCAACTTGATTTCTACCCAACAATTAAACTTGGTTTTTCTGGTTGTAGTCTCGCCAATATTAAGGTTTCAGCTACATAGAAGAAATCAGTAAGTACTAATACCAAGAATCTGTTGAAGCTTCAGCAGAGAAATTAGTTCCTGTGTTTTAGCACTTTACGATTTCATTTCCCAGTGTTGTATTTCTGCGTAAAACTAAGCTAGTGAACTCAAAAAAGACGGTCTGTATCATGACTGAACTACCCTAAATGTGTAGGGCATTTGTTTCGAATTAAGAAACAGGACCACTTTGTTTTTTGCACTGATTTAAGAGTATTATATCTGGACTACACACGTCCAGCGCATTTATACTGAATCAAAGAGTCGAGACTACAATATTACTGGAATACTTTTGACTGCTGGGGATTAGTATAAAATTGATGATGTCAGTTTATACATTTGACTGAATCAGGGAGTCGGGACAACATTGTGACTGGACTACCTTTCATGTTTTCTGCTGAAGTGTGAGAGGTACAGCGCAGCATTGCTAGATGGTATTCTGGACATGACTTCCCCAACGATGAGTCAGACTGCCTTGTTACTTGATGACCTGTGATGTTGGAGGGAGTTTTGAAATACCTCGATCAGATGTTCAGGATCTGATTTTTACGACAGTAAAGAAACGGCGATCGATGCACTGGGCAAATTATATATAAAAATATCTTGGCATTATTAACTTTAAGGTTCAAGACAAGTTTTATTTTTCTCTGCCAGTCAATGGCAGTCATGGATCAGTGCTCAGTGTGTTACATAAAATGGTTTGGGTTTTGGTGAGGACCTTCAGAGATGCAGCCAGTGAGAGCAGTAAATGGCTCTTTTCTTAAGACAACTGGAGCCAGCCAGGGAGTATGTATACTTGGGTGATTGAAGACCAACTAGAGAGGAGAATTGTTAGTCTTTCTGGATGACCTGAAAATGTTAAAATTGTCTTTTGATGAATATTATTGCCCAGGCCCTGGTTTACAATGTGATGATGATGACAATATTTATTGAAGATATGGAACTAATTATAAACTGCTAATTACAACTTACAAGAGGCTTCTGTTACTCTTTTAGGAAAACTACATTGCAAGTTCAGTTTCAGTTACCATAATATTTATATCAGCCATGTCTGGATAAAGTTTCATTTCATTCAGATGAATTGAGAGAATGGAGATGCTTGAAAATACCTCAAAAGATCCTGTCCAATCTGTGGCCCTTTTAGTAAAAGGGGGCAGAAGTATAGGATGAATTGTTTTCTATCTTAATGCCCTGTAAGCCAAAAGATCTCGGCATGACACGAAGTCATTCACTTCTTCCTCTTCTCTACAGGAAAGTGTCTGCAGTGTGCCCTGCACATACAGGAGCAAGTTGAATAATATCAGTCCCACAATTCCACAAGAATCTTCTGTAAAAGAAGAAAAATGTGTCTACTGAAGAGATTTTAGCGACGTTTTCTTCTGTAAAATTTGTATAAGAGGGCCTGAGTTAAGTAGGAAACATGGCCCCATTAACATAAATATTGGAATCTTTCTGATGCTGATTATTGAAACTATGACAACAGTGTTACGTTTGTAGTCATGAGAAAGTGTAGAGTTAGTTTAGCAAGGGCATAACAGCAGTGCCTATTGGCCCAAAGTCGAGTCGAGTTCAGCTTTGCTTCTTGTCATTTTCAAGTAGGAACTGTAGATATGTATGTAATTACTGAAACCTGCTACTGGTTTAATATACCAGGGTACTTTCCACTTTTATTTATACTCAGTGTAATGTTAGCCACCAGCTTGCTCAGTATTAGTCTGTTCATTTACTGACTTTTCATACCTAAAGCTCATATCAGGTTTATCTTAACTATAACCTAGAGCCTTTGCATAACACTTTAATACAGCCGTGTTTCAAGATGCAAATGATCTCTAGCTTCCTACAGAGTTGTAGCTTCATCTACTTCATCACATCAAGTGTGTCACTGGTAAACCCGTTATCTTTCACCAATTAGGATATCAGATATTCAGAGGTGAATCATTTTTTCAGGGTGGTTCTCAATCCGAGGTTCTGAACTTGGTACTTCAACTGGAATATGGATTTACAATATAGAATCTTCAGAACATGCCCAATCTTAACAGTATAGCTCTCTTCATGCCTTTCAAACTCTATGCAAAAGATGAGCCCTGAGGACTATCAATCTTCAACCTCACTAGTTTAAGGTGAGGAAAATCTTCAACCTCACTAGTTTAAGGTAAGGGAAAATCACTTTTAAGGTAATGGCAACCTCACTAGTTTAAGGTAAGGGAAAATCTTCAACCTCACTAGTTTTAAGGGGGTTTCAGGAAAATCTTCAACCTTGTTTCTCTAGTTTAAGGTACATTTACGGTTTTTAGTCTGGGGTGGTACTTTACAGGTTCCGTTAGAAAATCTTCAACCTCACTAGTTTAATTTAAGACTATTACAAGGGGAAAATTTTGCTAATTATTAGTATGCAAAATTCATCCCAATTTTAATTTAAGGTAAAAGGCTAGCTCAGCCTAGGATGAATGACCCAAATGTGACTTGAAGGTAAAGCACCTTTATCCAGCTTAGGATATATTTTTGCTATGTGAAAAGACCCTAGGATGTATTGTTATGATCCAGGACATGGTGAATCGCCCTGAACCAAGCTAGGACTGGATAGCAGATCCTTTTGAGAGTCGACTAATAGGAAAGGATGTATTAGTCAGGGGTGGTTGGTGTTTTGGGCAAGAATAATCTGATCATTCTTGGTTGTCCCAACTTTAGTTAGGATATGGCAAGATCAACTGCGTAGGCTTCAAGTGAAATTGTCTGTAACCTATTTATAAAACCTCAATTGAAATGGTCTATAACCCATATATAAACATCAAGTGAAAATGGAAATGGTCAAGTTGAAAAAGGTCTGTAACCCATATATAAACATAAAGTGAAAATGGTCTGTAACCTATATATAAACAAGTGAAATTGACCTGGCTGTAAAGTCTATAGTCATCGTCATAATCTTAGAATGTGTTAAAATGTGATGGAAGGGTGACTATACAAATATGATATACAGGCGGTGCAAAGTTCCAAGCAGTAAGACTGAAAGTAGGCTGTAACACTTGTAACAGGTGTATACAAATACTAGTTGTGAAAGAAACTATTTTCCTTTCATCTGCATAGGACTGCATATTACAGAATACTTCCTGTGATCAGCTAAGTATGAAGGGAACATTTTCATTCGCATTCAGTAACAAGAAAAAGAACTAAATGGTTGTCAGTTATTATTATACAAATGCACATTTTTTCCATAGCACTAAGTGAGCTCAAGAGAGTTAATTAATTAAGAATTCTGTAGTTCAGGACTGACTTAGAGTTGAAATATAATTACCAGTTACTAATCAAAACATTTTTCAGCAGGTTATCATGTGATGATACTATTTATTGATGCCAGGAACTTGTTCACATCTGGATTAAAAGGTTCAAGAGGCTGATTGCTAGAGTTGTGGAGTCTAGAATACTTACAAGAAAAAAATATATATTTTTATTGTTGAATAATAGTTGGAAGTCCTTGAAAGCTGCATGTTCTACACAAATACAGGTATACAGTTTAGACTTGTCTGGAAAGGGAGCTAGTTTGTTAGAGTTTCAGATTGCTTGCAAAAAGCAATGTACAAAGCAGCAAATGGAGTTAATATAGTTAAGATCAGCTAAACATGAGTGGCCAAATAGCATCAGTAATCAGTTTTCTTGGAGTAAGGGATTTAGATTTTGTTCTGCTTCTTGTAGAATGGATGAGACTGATTCAGTAGATGGGTAGTATAGTCAAGATCAGAAATTGCTTTCAGTAATGGGATATCTGTACTTCACTACCATTTTGTATACAAGACCTGATACACATTTTTTGATTTCAGAACAACACACAACACCACTAGCAAGATCGATGAGTTTAGAGTTTTGATGAAGCCCCACCATTGAAGAAGAACCATAGAGGTGTGGAAAGAGGTTGCCAAATGATTTCTTCAACCAACTCTGTGAAACTAAACAAGGCTGGGTCATTCTGCCCACGGTAGTCAATACAGTGACTTTGGGTGCCATGCCTAAGCTTTTTAAGCTTAGACATGGCAGCAGGCAATTTTAGACACAACGAATACTTGCCATAATGTGGAGAGGAGGTGCCTTCAGAGGCCTTATGAAAGGAGAGTGCATTTTCAGTGCTCTGTGAGAGTGCTTCAACTGGTAAATATTGTTTGTTTTCTCTCAGGACAGTAAAACGGTAAATTTGTAAGGGACCAATATCTTGATAAAAATCACATTACATATGAGCAATGCATTATATAAAACCTTGTATTGCCAATACCTTGAACTTCACAGTTGGTATAGAAAATTTCTCCAATTTTTTTAATCCCCCTTCAGTTGATATAGAAAATTTCTCCAATTTTTTAATCCCTCCTTCTCTAGTTTTGACTACTTCATGCTGGGAAAAACTGATGCTGTATTTACACAGTACCAAGGTCTGACAGCACAGCCACACCCTCCCCTGGCATGATATAATGGAAAACAAACGTGTATGTCTTCATTCAGCAAGCTGTTATAGAGGTTGCAATTACAAGTTCATGTAACCGCATGAATTTCACAGTAAATAAAAACTAAATATACCACATTTTTGTGCAATAAATCCATCTATACGGTAACTTGAAATCTTACAAGCTTCTTCCTGCTAAGCAGTTTACAAGACCCCTGTTACGATACATGTGTGTCTATAAATCCTATAGAAAACATCTAGGTAAAAGAGGCCTCTAATCACTTGTAAACTGCCACTGAAGAATCAAAGCAGTTGTTGCGCAGGCTTGTTGCAACACAACATTGGTGTTGTTAGACTGTCCACCAAGGTCGGTGGACAGCCACATGTATAATTGTCGGGCATTTCCAGTGCCTTCATCTCCTCTGCCACTTCACTAACAACAAGAAACTGAAAGAAAAAGATAAGTATTTTGAATTTTCAAGCACAAACGCAGTACTGTAATGCAAATCAAAATGCAGTGTATTGTGTTCAAGCAATTGAAATGAAAATCAGCATAAATTTAATTTAACACAATTTACGCTTGTAAATGAAGTATATATCCAAGCAATTATAAACAATTTCATCATGTAATAATTTTAGAAAGCAAGCATATGTCCAAGCAGTAATAATTTTAGAAAGCAAGCATATTACATGATGAAATTATTTATAATTGCTTGAATATAATTTTAGAAAGCAAAGTTACAATGAAACCACTAATGGCCAAAAAACCTGTATTACATAATATAATACATACCTGGGCTACATTTGATACCTGGGCTACAATTGATTCCTCGCTGCATCCAAGAAGTTCTCCTTGGATGATCAGCAGTAGACAGGAAGTAGTCCACATGTCCTAAGGGAGACATGTAGTAGACAGGAAGTGGTCCACATGTCCTAAGGGAGACATGTAGTAGACAGGAAGTGGTCCACATGTCCTAAGGGAGACATGTAGTAGACAGGAAGTGGTCCACATGTCCTAAGGGAGACATGTAGTAGACAGGAAGTGGTCCACATGTCCCTAGGGAGACAGCAGTGGACAGGCCTGATTTAGAGATAGTTCTTGAGGCATCATTGCCATATCTGATCCACTTGCTTAGGTTAAGCATCTTGAGCTTCTGACCTGAAAAACAGACTGAATTGTTAGACAAACAACAAGACGTTGTAATGTTTCTCAGTAAAAGCATCCAAAAATTGTGTACTGTTTCTCTTTAAAAGTATTCCACAACTACTGTTCTTTATCTTTAACATTTGTAAAAGGCTTAATGACCAAAATTATGAAAGGTCTTTTTATAGGGAAAAATAAGAAAAACGCCTTTATTTTCATACAGAACATGACAGAGGATATGGGTAACGTTCTTCA
The DNA here is from genome assembly GCF_040412425.1 of Macrobrachium rosenbergii. Classification (NCBI taxonomy): domain Eukaryota; kingdom Metazoa; phylum Arthropoda; class Malacostraca; order Decapoda; family Palaemonidae; genus Macrobrachium; species Macrobrachium rosenbergii. The sequence goes on from NC_089775.1 coordinate 6,907,451, forward strand.
GTAAAAGCATTCCAAAATTGCTGTTTATATCTTGCACTTTTAAAAGGCCTTTTTTTTTTATACAGGAAAATATTAGACAGACCTTCATGAATACAGAAAATATAACACAGGCCTTTTTTTATAAAGAAAATATAAAAAAAACATAGTTTAGAATATATAAAACATGACGACAGAAAGGTCTTTTAGAATATGGAAAATACAACAAGACAGACCTGTTTGAGTACAGAAAAGAATATAATAGACGAGTCTTTTTGAATATACAATATATTCAACAGGCAACCCTTTTCAATATAGAAAATACAACGTACAGGTACAGGCCTTTCTGTATACAGAAAAGTATAGGAAATATGACACAGCCTGTTTTGAATTTGCAAAACAATCGTGACTAATAGCCTACTACAAGATTGAGGGATTATATGTGTTGTAGTTTTAGTAGTGAAAGAGACCTTTATCAGGTTATTGCAAATTCATGGTGCAGTACACACCTCAAAAGTATTTCATTCATAATATATGAACGGTACATTATTCATACACCATGGTATAATTTTTATACGGTGTGGTACAATATTCATACAGCATAATAAAATTGGTATAATTTTTATACGGTGTGGTACAATATCCATACAGCATAATAAAATTGTGTGGAACAAAGCCTAATCAGCTAACTTACCGATCTTAGGATTAACTGAGCCGATTATCTGGTCGAAATCTCAAAACACTATCAGGGAAGAGAGAGAGAGAGAGAGAGAGAGATGCCTACACCCCAAAATGGTTATGACTGGAATATGAACTGAGTTTTAGATTGCAGATATTGGTAGATATGTTGCAATAAAGGAAGCACTTACTAGCTCTGGTGTATTAGAAGAGGTATAGATACAGTATATTAGCTGATGTATTCATATATCCTCCTCGTAAATTCGTATAAGTTCTGCTGTTCCATTGGCCTTCGTGATGTGATGATTTTTCCAAATAAATTTGCCTAAAAAAAAAAAAAAACTACTGAATGAGACCATTGCTTATAATTTTAACATCATTTTGCTAAATTAAATAAATATATCAAAATATAATTAAAAATCAACTTCAAAATATTTCTCCTTGGGGTGGGTTACAATTATAGAAATTTATTCTAAAATGAAATTGTCTTAAGCAGGGAAAATATGTTTAAAGTTAAAGTGTTATCATTTCTGAAAATATGTTTAAAATGCAATGGTTATAATTATAGAAAGTTTATTTAAAATGCCGTTGTTTTGAATTAGGGAAAATACACTTGAAATTGAAGGGTTATATTTGGTGGAAAATGACTTAAATCTAATGGTCATAATTGGGAAAAATATTTTAAATGTAAAGGTTATAGTTAAAAAAAATAATTATATAAAAATACAAATGTTTTATTTAGAGAAAATTTATTAAAAAAGAAAGGGTTATAATTTGGAAAAGAATATTCCAAATGTAAGAATTACAGAAAATATATTTGAAAGGTGAGGGTTATACATAAAAAGAACCTATTCAAAATGCAGTTGTTTCAGATTAGAGAAAATATATCTTCAATGAAAGGTTATAATTGGGGTCAATTGATTTAGAATATACAGTAATTGTTTAAATAAAGAAATGATTTAAATATAAGGAATAATAACCATGGAAAACTGATTAAAATGTGATTTTTTAATTACCGTATATTTCCGTGTATCAAACGGCCTTTCGATAAGACGAGGTCAAAAATCAGGGCAAACTTTCATGAATTTATCTCATATCTGTAGTAAGTGACGACTGCTAAATTACAAAACCATCTGTGTAGAGGCTAGCTTCTGGTTATGGGAAGATGATGCTATTACAAATACTGTTCAACTTCCTGTATCCTTAGAAATTTAAAATAAACAAAATAACAGCTGATTCTGTATCATGTTCTTCCTACGAATCGCCTAAATGGGAAACGTTGTTTTGTTTACATCTCATCACAGTAGTTACAAACAGCCTGGTGTATTCGTGGCCATTTACCTATACTTCATCAACAACCACAAACTGTCTGAGTCAGTTAAAATTTCTTAGTAACTTGCCATATATCTGTATCAATCATGGACTGGAATGGAATATAGAGTTTAGGCCAAAGGCCAAGCACAGGGACCTATGAGGTCATTCAGCGCTGGAAAGGAAAATGAGAGTAGAAAGATTAGAAAGGTGTAACGGGAGGAAAAGCTCAAAGCAGTTCAAGCACTGTGAATCAATTGTTGGGAGAGGGTGGATAGCAAGATGGAAGAAAGATAATATGAGTGGAGGTACAGCAAAAGGAATGGAAGGGGTTGCAGCTATGGGCTAAAGGAAGCTGTAAGTCACGTAATGCAAACAGAACACATGTATGCCTACACTGCACCCCAATGAAGTGCACTGATGGCAAAAACCACCTCTACGTGGAACCACCGGGAAAGACTCTAAGAAAAAAGGATGAGGCTAGTTTATAAAATAAAGGTTGTGTAATTCAGATGCAAAGATTTGTCTGGATGTACCATCAAATGATAATGAATTTTTAACAAAAAATTAATTTATGTTATTATCATAACTGCTATCACTACCGGAATTGCAGACATGTAAAAATATTAAGAAAGGTTGGAAGATAAAAATTGATGATGAGCAACCCCACTACAGGGCCATGTTTACATTCTGTCAGTCAGCTGGCATCCCACAGATAGATAGATGTTGATTTCAGAAGAATGCAGAATCATTCACTTGAAAAAAAAATAAATTATGAAATAATAAATAAAAAATATAAAATTATAAAATGGGTTTTCTTATTGGGGTACTATACAGTTTTATCTTCATAATGTGAATCTCTTCATGATATCAGGATATGATTATCAGACCAAAGATGTGAGGAAGAAAGGACCTACTGGAAACATCAGTTCAACACAGAAATAAACAATATGGCAGGTTCACCTTTTAACAGACGCCCTTTAGTCCTTAAAACTGTCAGTTCTCCAAGTGAATTTATCCTCAAAGTAATGTGCCAGATCACACACAATTAAAAAACTGGAAATAATCTTGTCTCATCAGTCTTTCCACTTGAAGCCTTATGCTTACACCCCATTAAAAGGGATGCTGGTTTAGGGACTGACAATCCTGAAATGTTCCAAGTTTATAAAATAACAATTTTTAAAAAGTAAATTGTATTTTTCTAACTATACAAACCCGAGGTCCTTTACATTAGGGATTATTTTCAGGCATAGGCTGGAAATGGCCCGTTGAACTTCAAACAAGGTGGTTAGGCAGTTAACTACTGTCCAGGAGGCGGAGTGCCGCCTGCCCGGATATAAACATTCCAATTGCCTTTTGGCCCAGGTATCAGATTGAGGGTGGCATGAGTGGGCATAAAGTGTAAAGGACCTCAGGTTTGTATAGTTAGGAAAAAATACAATTTACAAAAAGTGTTTATTTGTTTGACAAATATCACAAACCCTCGGTCCTTTACATTAGGAGACATACTGATTGGAAGGAGATCTAATTAAAGTCTCTGAACTGACTGGAGTTCACCACTTTGTCTTCCCTTCACCAGTCGTGAGAGTGAGGAAGGGAAAAAACTACCTCTGACAAAAGATCAGGGTTGTAAACGCAGGATCAGTTGTCAGGTCTGGTCCCTTTGCATTAAAGAGGAAGATGTCAGTTCATGCAAAGTAAACTAGGAAGAATATGACATCAGATAACATAAAAAAGCAAATACAAGCATTGGGTTTTGTCTTATAGTCATGGTCTCCTTCCTCCCCCTTGCATGAGGAAGGAGGGGTTGCTATTAACCTGAATGGAAGAAAGAACAGGAGCTCCGTTATGCTTACCTGCCATCGACCGCCAGCTCCAGCTTGTAACGGCATGTCCGCTCCTGCCCGTGGGAAGAGAGCCAGGATGGGAGAGAGAAGAGAAGCCAGTCAACCACATTCCAATCTCCCAGTCGCAACCGTACAACAGGCAAGACGCAACCTGTCCTGTTAGAGGGCTGGATATTCCGCAACTTGTTGAGCAGCCACCACAGGACCCAAGGAAAAGTGTCCAGGACTTGTGTGCAACATCCTGGAGGTAGAGAGGTGAAAAGGTAGTCTGTTGGACCACACTCCGCCTTCAGCACCTGTGACACCGACATATTCTTTCGGTCTGCAGGGGCGGACCAATGCTGCGGACCTCGTGAGCTCTCGGACTAAGTGCGTAGTGTCGATCTTCTCTTGCCTTGAGTACTCTTCTTATGCATCTCACGAAGCCAGCCAGAAAGAGATGGTGTTCTTGGACTTCTTTCTTGAGTCGAGCCAGTACTAACGAAGAGTTGTCGACACTCCAGGCTGGGCGTCCAAGTCCTCTTCAGAATAGCGCTGCAGCCTCTAACAGGATACAGTAGCATCTCGTCTGGTTCGTTACCTACAAAGTCCTCTAAGGAGGATCATGAGGACTCGAACCGTGCGTCAGGGACCGAAGGTTTTGAGTTTCACTACGAATCCTGGATGAAATGAGGCGTAACTGATCCCCATCCCCTCAGGTGTCTAACATCAAAGAAAGTCCGTGAAGTTCGCCAACTCTCTTCGCGATGCCAGGACTAGCAGGAAGACGGTCTTGAGGTCAGATCCTGTCTGGCGACTCTCGTAAGGCTCAAATGCAGTGCATGAATCAGGCTCCTTGGGGCGAGTCATCACGCAGGGACCCTGAGATCCTGGGCGAGCAAGACCGTTCAGCTTCTCACTGGTAGAAATCTCGAAGAGAGGAGATTATAGAAGGATGAAATAATTTGTTTGTATTTAGCATTTCCCAATGTTTTGTGTGAGAGAGAGAGAGAGAGAGAGAGAGAGAGAGAGAGAGAGAGAGAGAGAGAGAGAGAGAGAGAGAGAGAGAGAGAGAGAGAGAGAGAGAGCGTGTAATTGTCGTTGTGAGTGGATTTAGGTTGTTGGAGCCGTTTACGGCTGTCTGTCTGTGAAAATGTTAGGTAGATTTCAGTTTTGGGAGAGTGTGGGGTAGTTGAGGTCCAACCTGAAAGTGGGCGGGCGGTTTAAAGTAATTTGTTCTGGATACTAGTTACAAATATTGATGGTATGTGTCTCTTCTTTTTGTTAGATTTGTTGCCTGAGGGTCTGTCCTCAGTTTTGTTTTGTGGTTTTTGCGTGCTGTGATTGGCGACCGTGGACCTTTATCCATCTCAGCAACGAAGATCATGGTAGGAGTGTTGTGTGTTTTGGGTTGAATTCGCCACAAGATGTCTACTCCTTTC